>NC_061067.1:10292525-10592525 GCF_021917145.1 Hypomesus transpacificus
AGAACAATTTGAAATACAGTCTTTAGAATTGTAATGCTTATTGCATGCATATTGCATGAAACCACATAGAGGTTATGTGTGATTGAGCCAGTTATGTGTGATTGAGCCAGTGAGAATTTCCCCTCTAATGGAAGTGGGCCCAGTGTCTCTATGCATCAATTGGGAGGACTGTTTGACATACAAACATGGTATATCTGGACCAACAAGGCCATACACTTATCAGTGCCCCCACCCACCACACACACAAACTACACACACAACTCTCTGTGTCTCATGTTGTACCCTTACCTCATCACCCCCTGCTGAACCCATCAGTAACATTGTAAAAACCGCAATGCTTTTTCTTCTTTTCTTCCTCTCCCTTGGTCTGACAAGGTTGGACTGAATGAGGCACCAGACAGCATAACCTCAGTAAAGTTTAAACAGCACCAGAAATAGCCCTCAGACATATTTCCATATTTCCTACTTCTTCTTTCACTGGGGCTGTAAATTAGGCCATTGTGGGTTCAAAGATAATGCCCCCCCCCTCCCCAGTCACCCCCCTAACCCCCTCTTTCTCTCCAATTCTCTCCACTTCCACTTTTGTCTTTTCCATGAATCAATAAATGTCTGTCTGGCGTGTAGGGGCCGCTGATTGTTTTCACAATGTTGCTGTGTAATTTGGCTAAATGGTGATTGCACATAGTTTACAGTGAGATGGTTAAACAGAATGCTTCACTGGCTGTCTGGTGAAAAAAGGAACATGCCCTCAAAGAATATAATCAATTTTAATTGGTGTTTGGTGATGTGGAGACAAACCCATACCTGAGCAATAGTCTTCATGGCTGAGAGCTGGTTATTATACTCTTTATTTTGTCTAAAAGATAAGGGCCATGTCTTCAGTATTCTGTGGTTTACTTTATATAGTGTCCTAAATATTGTTTTCGCAACCTTTGATTCCCCCATATAATATTTACATTTCAAGTCCCTAAATGGCAAAGCTAAATAAACAAGGGTGAACGGTGAAACACCATTTCATTGTCACAAAGAAATGTGTCTGTACTCAACACATTCAGCAGTCTTCTCTAGGGCACACCGTAAAATGAAAATCTTTTATGAGGTGTTAGTTTGGCTACTGAAACCCAGGTGTCCCAAGCTATTAAAACTCTTAACAAGAGTAAAACTTGTACCCAGCAGCATTCAGCGATAGCTTTAACTTACACAAGCTTGTGCCCAGTCACCAGGAACAACTTGGATCATAGCATCCTACTCATTTAGAGAATGTGGGCACTCGGGAGCAAAGACAAAAGGCTCATAGAGCTCCCGGGAGAATACACATATAAATCACTCTGGGAACTGTGTACTTTACACACACACACACACATACACACCCTCCAAGGTATGCATCAGACACTAACACGCACACACCCATAAACACACACACACCAACCTAAACCACACAGACGATTGAAAGTTTCCCTTTAGTACGTGTCTTCTTCAGTCACCCACTCCAGTACTTTTCCGCAGACAGACGAATATCTCTGCCTAGACAAAAATCTCTTCCTAAGGACTTTCTAAACATCTGAGCATTATTAACATTAGGCTTTTCAGCTCACTATAACCCCCATTTCCGCAGAAATATTTCACAGCATTCTATCATCTTGTAATAGTCATTACCCCATATATCAACAGCGGCACTGTGTTTCACCAGTGGACGAGGAAAGAGAGAGAGCAGGCCAACCTTTGCTCTTCCGGAAACAATTCCGTGTTCCAAGATAGATTACCTTCTTAAGTAGTTGAAAAGATGAATTAACAAGGTTACAGAAACAGACAAGAACATTTTGTGAATGACACACGATGAGTGGATGCTGGTTTTACAAACTAGGCCTTTCCAAATCTATTTCAAGCTTCAGGATAAGCACTGGAGACTGTTTCCCCATGTGTTCCAAGCCTGTGGTGAATTCCAAGTCTGAAGGCTGAACAGCAGATACACACTGTGCGCTTCCTTTCATCCTCCCCCTCAGGGCTAGCAGACAGCCTGGCATCATTGGCACCATAAACAGGGTAGACACCGCCCAATAGTGGGTGCCCTGTGGTATGTAGAGTCTCTTCCTACACTCCACCTCTAGACCCCACGCGTGCCCACACGCAGCCCGCGGCATCAGGCCTAAGGGCTTATGCGTCGTTGTAAACACTTGCACAGCCTGAATCCATTGCGCGGTTACGGACCGGAGTGTATGCCACACTCGGTGTAATCACTATCTGTCACGGGGCACCCTGCATTTAGAGGTACTCTTAGGTTTACTTAACCATGGGATTGCATTTCACCTCTCTTCATCGACAGCAATGCTTCTTGGTCATTTGACCGAGAATGCCGGTTCTTCTAGCTTTAAAATCCTATGAGTATGGAGCTTTGTATGGGCTCATGCTGAGAGAGTCTTAAGGGTTGCTTGTGGTATTTGAACACAACCATCTTCGTTTAATTCACATGGGGGGGTATAAAAGAGATTTTAAACGTCCCATCCACTTGAACTTCCCTCAGCCAGCAGCAGACTTGGAAATATTTTTCTTTAACTCCGGTCTTTGATAACTCGTCCTGTGTGAGAACCAGGAAAGCTTATTAAGCATGCAGGTTTCCTGCGCCGCCTGGCCCTGATCAATGTCACCTTTCAGCAGCTGACTCTTGGGGGGGAACAGACACCCCACAAAGGCCTCTTTCACCAGAGATGGGAGGGCTTGAGCCCAGGTTATGACCTAAATATTACCCCCTCTTTCCCTCCTCCTTCCCTCCACTGAGGACTTCACAAGGCCTCCTCAAATCATCCAGACTTTATACAGGAAGTAGGGCCTGAACGAGGTGAGTCCAGTCAGGAACTCCATGTAATTCTTCTTGAGGGAAAATGCAGGCCTCCAGAGAGGAGCTCAGCTGAAACATCCTGAGGCTAAGGAGGCAAAGGCAACTAGAGAAAATAGTTAATAGAGTAAGATTGGTGAAACATCTGATCATAAATCATGATTATTATCCACTTTTGACCGGTTTTAGTTTTGAAAGTTTCAATGGGAATATGAAAAACTGATTGTAAATCTGTTAAGGTGTTCCTTAGATTTAGGAGTGGAGTGCTAATTTGAAATTATATAGGGCTTGTAGTGCTTCATTCTTTTGAGAGGTCAATTACAGGGCAGTTTGATTTATGAGAAGGATGATCTCATCCTCCCACACCATAAAATGGCAGCTTGGGGAGTTAAGATAAACATGGACGCCCACCTCCCAAACTGTGACCCATTATATCCCTCTCCTAGTTTCATGCAAACTTTCTGCTCTCTCATTCTCGCATGCTCATTGGCTTGTACCTACTCGTTGAGCTTGAAGCTGTAGCTACTCTGCTTGTATGCACACTAATACATCATCTCCAGTCACACGGCTGTACATCCACATGGCACCACACATCCACACACATGTTCCCTGAAGCTAAGCACCATTTGGTGATTGATTCAGAATGTACGTGCAGGAACAAGGCCCAACATGGGACATGGGTCATATGGTTTTTAGAACAGAACAGTTTTGAGGCATTTTTAACAAGTGACTGAAACTATCAATTTCAAAGATTGTAGTCCTTTAAAGCAATGTCAAGAAAATGAGTTGGTGGTTCTAACTGACAACTTCAAACATGTATACTAATATAATTTTTTCAGTATTCTTTTTAATGTCCATACATTTCACAATAAGTTAAGCATTTGAACAGGCAGAGAGGTTCAACGTTCAATCACAAATCACAACTTTCAGAGAAAGTAAACATCTCAGAAATGTTTTCAGCTCCCGAAATGTGTACTAAAAGTAGCACCTTGTTATGAATTTCAAGTAAAGCATTGACATTGTCAAACTTCTTTTAAGCAGAACTCATTCCAGATTCTGTTGTCATTTTCCTTTCTGCTGATACAAAATGTGTTTATTGTTATTACGTTACAAAAATAGACATCTCTTTTTGGACACATAGTGACTCTAGTTGTATAAAGTAATTCATTGCAATTCAATGTTTTTTCTCTGATGGAAAATATATATATATATATTTAGATATAAAATCCCCAATACCATCAACAAACATCATTGATACCATTAGTTTAAAGTAGGCTAATGTCATGTTAATAAAGTAACATGTGGGGTTTGTGAGTGTCCGAGAGCCATAGTTGAGTACAGTAATGGTGGAGTTTCTGCGGGGAAAAAGAACATGTTTTCAGGTTTTCCCTGATAAGCTCTTTCAGTGAATGGTAGAGAAAAAGCTAGAGAAAAAGCTTTCCCTAAAGGCACCACACTCTGTTTGACAGAGATGATCTGTGACATTCCTTTGTGGATAAATAAAGTAAAATAAAACACAAAAAGGGGGGGGGGGACATAGCACAGCATTACAACATAACTGACTGCAATCAAATAAAATAATACAACAAATTAAAAAACAGACAAAAAACCTGATAAACGCCTAATCTATTACAGGTTTTAAGGGTCGATGAAGGAGATTGCAATGTAGCGAGTGCCGTTGGTTGTTGGCAGGCCTTCGTGGAGATGTGTCAGTCTGCCTGGGTGCATGAAGCTCCACCCCTTTCTGGGAGAATCTATAGAGCAGTTATACCTGTGGAAACGACAACCTCCACCCTGACAGTGATAAATGGATGGAGGAGGTGAAGAGATGGAAAAAGGATAAACAGTAAGAGAAAGATAGAAGGATATTGTATTACATTATTCCAGAATGTTTTTTTATATGCCAAACTGTGTTAGACAATTCTGCATATCATGAACAAATTACTGTTACTTCAGTTACATGTTGAATACAAATGACAATTTACCTGGAAGTCTGTGCCTTTGTTATTGAGTGCAATGTTGATAGTGAAGGTGGAGGAGTCGTGATGCGGTCTCAGGTAGGCCTGTCTCTCAGGCGTGTATTTCACCACAAAGTTCATGATAGCATAGCCCTATGTTAAAACCAAGACCACATGTCAACTGACAGGATAGAATAACGTCTCAATGTACCTTCAGTCAACCGTTACAAAAACACTCATGGAATGCCGGATACAAGTAACTGCAAGTTTCATGCTGTTTGGTGTAAGGATTATGAGACAAGATTATGAGTTTTTGAGCTAAAAAGGTAGATTTGTTTTCTTGTTCAAGCTGTTGGTTAGTTTTGTAGAGTAAATCCCACACTCTGTACCTTCTTTTTAGCAGGAGAAAAAACCCAGGCTCAAAAACAAAAGCAAATACCAGCATAGATACTGCGTCTATCTGGATTTGAACATCTGCTTCAACATGAGCGTTTGAGCCAGTTGTCTTACTACCAATGCTACTATCTCTTACTTTGTCATCTTTTTAGGATGCTAACCTTGGTGTAGTAGCCAGAGAAGACTTTCAAAGTTACGGGCGATATGAACTCGCGTATGAAGTGTAGCCACTCCTTATCGTAGCCTATCTGCTTCATGTGGATGTCGTCTGTGGGCACAGTCTCATAGCCACCGGTGATGCGCTTATCCTGAGGGGATGAGAAAACGGGAATGAGCAATGGTAGAAATGTCATAATATCCTACAGAACGTGTTTTTCTTAGAGTTCTGTTTCTTCAAGGGGGTGGTTGTGTCTCTGCCAAAACCACAGTATTTTAATGTTTCAATTAATGATCCTTTTGGCAAAGCCAACACAGTCACACAGCGTCTGTGTATGAAACAATGGTCCTTAGGTTACACACTTTTATAAGAATGAGTTGCTCTTTTGCTCTACCAGGTGCCTACTTCCAGTCACATGAATTATAGACAATGATGTAACATTTTAGAAAGGCCTTTAATTTGTAAGAAATATGAGATTGGAGTCGTGTTGTACACATTTTTGTGTTGGTGTGTTTGTGTGTGTGACATCAGGAAGTCTACCTCGTGCTTCCCTCCAGACCAAGACCCATAGTGCTCCATCTCCTCCACAATCTCATCACACGCCCGTTCCGTCAACACAGGGAACCAGAATACATCTGGACAAGGCTGGAACACACCCAATGGAACAAATACACACATGCTCACACACGCACATGCATACACACATTCAATCAATCAATCTCAGTGAAAGACTGATTATTCCTTTAATATACGAACAACGTTATAAATCTCCAATTACATAAATTCACACTAGGGATACAGTGTTTCTAGAACAGTCTTGGAATGATCTTATGTCATCTCCAGACATCGAGACTCTCAAACCAGATGTCCATACAGACTATGTAATACCATCTCAGCTACATTAACACACACACACACACCTGTTCGAGGAAGTTCTCTGTGAAAATGCGTGTATAGTTAGGATCGATGTACTTTTCTTTCCAGTCCTGGGAAGAAAAAGAGAGAACATTGGAATCCAGAGATTAACCAGAGGGACCATTCCCAGAGAGACCTGCATACCTAACCAGCTTATCTTCTGTATTGCCTTTCACAGGCCCTAACACAATTTTTATTCATTTGAATTTTTTTGCACTAGGAATGGAAAAGTAAACTGATGACTTACCACAGGGTTTTCAAATATTTGCCACAAATCACTGTTGTAATGTGACGTGTTATAGTTAGCGGTGGAAATTAGTCTCCCAAACTCCTGACGATTTGTGATGTACATGAAGATTCCCTGGAGCGGACAAGGAAAGTTAAATGAGGTCCCAAACAACACACTATAACACATTACAGTTTACATTATCAACCATATTTTTCACTGTTTGACAAACTGATTCTTTTACAACCCTTTTGAAGACATGCATATAACATAGCACAGATCAGGGGTGTCAAACTCATTTCGCATCGTGGGCCACATACGGCCTAGGGAGATGTCAAGTGGGCCGGACCATTAAAATTATACCATACTCTGCTATAAATAACCAAAATATCATGTCTTTCTTCTGTGTTATCTAGTTTAATTGATATAAAGACCATATCGTATAAAGTCCGTCCAACCGCTTTAACAAGTAATGATCTCTTCGGTGGTGTAGTTGGTTAAAGCGTTGTACGATTACATATTGTTAATGCGAATCTGGGATCCCAAGTTCGCGCCCCAGTCCAGTGAATCTCGTACGATATTCTTTAACTTTTACTGTGAGAAAATGACATAATTCTAAAGGCCTACGGATGTATCACAACATTTTAATGTGTGAGCACTAATATCAGATCAAAATGAACACATGTAGCCTTAATTAAATATTGAATAACGTAGGGTAGTCTACCGTCGGAGACAACCACTACGCCTCATTCAGCCAGTTTAAACGGCTGCTAGATGACGCTGTTCATTTTCAAAGCGCCGATAGTTCGGCTCTTTGGGCCGGCACAATCCGGAAGAAACCATCAAAGCTTCACAAGGCATCGTTCGCCCATCCCTAGTAGAGACCAAGGTATTAATTGATACCGTCTGCTGTTTTCAGTCTGTCTCAGTGATGCGGCTTGTCTTCTACTCTGATGGAAAGAGTGCAAAGAATTGCAGCGAATTAAAAATATTAATTCCATGTCTTTTATGCATTTTTTCCACTTTCAAATTATCCTGCGGGCCTGATCGAACCTCCTTGGGGGCCGGTTCCGGCCCGCGGGCCGTATGTTTGACACCCCTGGCACAGATACTACATTTCATATCTGACATCAAGGGATTTACATTTGAACATTCAACCATTCAAATGTTGCTATCTGAAACTGGTACATTAAAAAAAGGCACCAGTGGATAATTTTAAATAGGTTAATAATAAATAAATAATCTGAGATTATTTATGGCGAGGGGAGAGACTGGGGAATGTTGAGGATAGGGTGGGGTGGTGAGTGCTGGGGAGGGGGGAGTAGGTAAGACAGAGGCACAGGAGAACAGGGGAGGTAGGTTTGGAATATAGAGCAACTCCAGGAATTACACTCCCTCTATGATGAAGCAAGGGACGGGGCAACTGGCATTTAGGGGTGGTGTGGGGGAGGTCGGACTCACTTTCAGACTAGGCTTTTCCAGATATAGGATTTTTGTTGAAGTTTTGGCCCTACTGTTTTTATTGTGTCCAATTAGTGTAATATCTCCACATTTTGATGTACAATAATGACTTCAGTTGTGTTGTTTTGGGAATCTGGGACCAGATAGTGGTGGATGTTTTATCTGAGCCTAGTCTGAGATCAGTCAAGGTGTTTTTTGAGGAAGAAGCTTGTGCTGTTGTGCTGGGGGGGGGGGCTCTAGGGGGTGAAAGCATCAGAACGGGGAACTTGCAGGTGGACATATCCTTTATCCTCCCTTCTTGTATGTTTCCTTCACAGGAGCATTCCCAAAAGGGCATTTCAGATTGATGATGAACGTGGAATCAAAACCGGTTTTTCCTCTAGATAAAAAAAAATCTATACCTCAAACTTCATCAGACAGAGGATCAACATCGATTTCCAATGGGTTTAGCAGGCTCTCTGGTTGCCTCCAAAAGGACCACTGTTTGTTCCTACTGATTCTATAAACATTTATTACATGCATCCTTTTACAATGACATTCATGTCAATGTTTATCGACTAATATCTGCTAATTTCAGGATGGCTTTTTGGAGAATTGTTCAAACTACAGCTTCTGAAAAGGGGATGTTTGTCCATTCTAAGACACTGTGTCAACAAAAAAAGACACGACTATGACACGATAAAAATAAATATTGAATAGTTCTTCTTATTTCAACATTGTCATAAACCAAACTAAAGTAAATGACGTTAATTTCTACATAGCCAACCCACTGGAAATAAATACTTATACAGGTTAGAGTAATAAAACCAAAAAAACCTTTGGGGGTCTGAGCATATGGAATGATTCCGGAGAAGGGGAGTCTTTTTCTCTCTGATTTGTCTAAAATAAAGAAAAGCACCATGTAAATAGTGTTGCATTACTGACTTTTTACCCAGAAAAAAAGAGAGAGAACGTAACAGATGTGTGTAATATCACATACAGTCCGAGCAACTCGGGAGGAGTGGAAAATGTGCCTGCACAAGAGTAAAGAGTAAGATTCCCTCTAAAGCTGATGTTTTGGGTAGTTATTCTGGAAGAAGGGCATACTGAGATGAGAGGAAATGCATGTTAATTCAAACATTCACAGAGCCGTTGTTAGTATGCGGTAACATGGGAGAGTGACACACGAATGGCCATTGAGCGCAAGCTGAATATACAGAAGTCACAGGTTTTAATGGTGTAACAACAACAGAACAACAAAATGGCAGCCAGTCTAACATTTCTTTAGTTGATGGACAGCAAACAAATCATGTGAGTAAAAATAGAGGAAGTATAGAAAAGGAAGGGTGGGGATGATGGGGACAGGTGGAGCAGGAAGACCGCAACACACTTTAGAGGCTGTCGTAAACAGAAGGGGAGATTTCATGCCTTGAGGACAGACAGCAGATATACGACAGACTGCTATTATACTTGCCAGTCCATCCTGTTTTGGACTCTGTGGGGCTGTAAGCTTTTTTAAACAATCAAATACAAAATGGCACTGACATACCAACAGTCTGAGTTATCTTTCTTTAGTCTACACAAGAAGAGAGACAGGTAGAAAGCTCCTAAAATGTCTGTAATTGTTCTCATGATGACTGGATTACAATACAAGCTTTACTATACAGTGGAATACTCAACTACATAAGGATGAGTCTGGTTAACACACATAAACAAGTTTTTGTACATTGTGTTCTGGTTTATGTACTTACCAGTTCTCTGGCATTTCTACACAGGGCCATATCAGGGTCCAGTTTCTCCAAAACAAAATAGTTCCTCTCCTTCATTTCATTCCTCAAAACCTCGCCCTTTACGAGGTATACATGGGCCATGTAAGGAATGTTCCATACACCACTGGGAGAGATGAGAAAAAGGGAAAGAGAAAACAGTCCTTCCTTATGATGCTGGCCATAATTCATATTGTTGGATTGCTCATCGATTATTCATTTTACTGTATATGCAAAATGTCTTCTGTGACCACTACAGGACTAGATTGACACAAGGTTTTGGTGGGAATCCTTGGAAGAGGATGCAATGCAGGGCACACATGTTACCCATTCCGAACACTTTGGTCTCAGGTGAAATCCGATGAGATCATCACCAATTTGTGTATTCCTGGCTTGTTTTTACACTCAAAGTATTCACAGCCCAATAAGCCCCCAGACAGAGGCTTTTGCGGATTTCTTATTCCAACACTGTGGTTCCATGTAACATTGTTTGGTAAATCAGCAATACTAATATATTTTCTAATAGTCCTTGTGATGGAAATCAGGCCGAGACACATACAAAATGTTTGAAGAGGAATTATAGTACATTATATGTTACATACAATCCAGACCTTACTGGTTAAGGGCTTGGAACTTACACACGCTTCCCCTGGACAATGTCAATGTAGTCTTCGGAGCGGGCATAATAACCATCCAGACTTAAGGCTCCCCAGAAGTTGGACCACAGTTTACCATGACGAGTGACAAGGGGAGCAATTATTTTTCTGTAAGGAAAAGAGAGAAAAGAGCATGCCGAGTACGACACTGTCAACATGGATAAAACAAAGTGACATTTCAGCCAATATAGTGGCTTTCTTTGCAGTGAAAATAAACATTCCACATCTCAAAACTCAGAACCCCACAGCTGAACTGGGATGTAACCAAGTCGATGATGTAAGACCATAATCTCACAGTAAATTGATGTTAACATTGATCTTGTTTTGGTAATACAAGCTTCAACTTCTCCTCAACCTTTACACCTCTCCCTAATATTGTGTATTGTCACACTTTTGTAATAACCTACACCATTATTACTTACATAACAAATCCTATGTAGTGTGTTTTGCTAGAAGCATTGGTACACTTCTACATAGTTGCATGGTAGTTAAAGTAACCTTAATGGTAACTGCATTCAAACTGTATGTCAAATACGTGTAAATCTGCATTTGACTGAGGCAGTCTGTCTGTCTATCTATTCTAATTGATCATTTCCTAAACCACATATATCAAAATGTTTGCAATTATGAGGAAAACAAATACTTGAAAACACATCACCAGAAATGTCTTCATTCACAATACAGAAGGACTGGTGCAGAATAAAACTCTGAAAAAGTTCAGAGTTTAAGATTTCTCCATGCAACCTCTTGGCCAGGAGACAATTCCCATGAATTCTTTAAATATACCCAGAAGGGGTTCTCTTTTCTGTCCTCGGGTGTTGGTCACATGGCTTGCACCACAAAGACATCTGGTATAAGCGCATTTTAAAGATTGTGAGGTGGGGAAAAGAAAAAAGCATGCATGTTTGTTTTCTGGATAATGCAAAGTGGCGTTTGAAGCTCAACCAATAGAGCCCAGTGCTGTTTCCAAGTGCCCGGGGAAAAAAAACAGGAAGCCAAGCCATGCTTATTTTTAAATGGTTGAGTTCAGCTTGACTATAAAGTTTCTGTGGTATGGCTACTTGAGGAATACGAGTCTATGGTCTGTCTATGGACAAAACAACCAGTGTGGAAGGTTCTAGAAAGTGCACTCAATGGGCCGTGGAGGTATTACAATGATCGTACCTGTTCTGCTCTATAAGGATCTTCAAGGTCTGTCGGTTGGTGAGCATCACATCTGTGTCGATGCTGAGGTAGAAGTCACAGCCGGCATCCTTACGACACAGATCCCTGAGCCACAGGATCAAAAAAAGACAGACACAGAGAGAAAAATATTATTACTAAATCTGTGTTTCCAGTCACTAAATGTTTCCAGAGTGCTAAATAAACCTTAGAGTGCATGATTATGCAGCCTAATTTCTACAGCAATCTTTAACATAATCTCTCTCTCCCTCTCTCTCTCGTCGGCGGCCTCCTCCCTGAGGAGTGGATGTGTGTGTGTGTGTCTTGGGCAGTGTGTTTGGGTCTGCACCTGCAGGCATGTGGACTTGCACAGTTGACCTTCCTGCTGTGTGTGGGTGTGTGTGTGTGTGTGTCATGAGCATTCAAGTGGGTCTGCACCTGCAGGTATGTGGACTTTTGTGCAATTTACCCCGGCCACTATGTATACCAGAGGCACTGTTCTGTTCAACCTGACAGACCAAAGACAGGTTACAACACTACTTCCTGGTCAAAAGAAAACCTCATATCTAAGACACAGCAACCAAACGCAGCAACCCAACAATCTTGTCTTTAAAGCAAACCTATAATGAGTGTTATTTTCCTTGTTCTGGCACAAACTATGAGAGTTCAGAGTAATGTAGTTCAATTGTAGTACAATTAAAACAGCACTGGAATACATCCTAAATATATAATCGCCATCAAATAATTGCCTTGCTGTTGCGGATAATCAATGGTTTATCACTTCCATTCATGAGCAATGGTTTATCGCTTTTTAATGTTTTTTTTAATAATTTTAAAAACCTTGTTGGGTTAGTTTAATAAAACAGACAGACAAAAAAAAAAGAGCAGTAGGACACAAACTGACAAATTGAAAGACAGACAGATAAATTCCCCCCCCCCCCCTCACACACATACACACACACATGCACGCATACACACAGGCACACATACATGCCCATGTTCCTGGCCTCTCCCTGGCTCAAGTTTTCCTCGGGGCCGACCACCTTGAAGCTGTTGAACACATTCCTGTGTTCCTCCCAAAACCTCTGGATGTGACGCTCATGGTAAACTTCCTAAAACAAGGGAAGAGAGGTTCATACACAAGGAGAGGAGAAAGGCTCATGGTGGCAAGTGGAATCATTATAGCGAGAGACTGAAACACAAAGATAGAGAGGGATAGATATAATTAACCCTTGTGCTGCCTTCGGGTCACATGACCCAAAGGTTCATAACAAACCATCGTTGTGTTTACCCAATTTTACCCAATACAAAAACGAATACAAATAAATGTATTTTAACCTTAACAATGTGGGGGGTCTGAGACAGCCCAGCGGTTAAAAGAAAATGCTTCATTTTGTTTTTGTATGCGGTAAAGTTGTCGCAATACGACGGTGGGTCACAATGACTGATGGGTCAGAATCATGGCTGGGCGAAATGGGTAAAAAATTATCACGATAGATATTATATTTCCATTCGATAACAATAATTAAGACGATAGACCACAGATCCATAGTAGTAGCAAAATAAGTCTGTTCCTCAACTTTTTCCTTACTGTACACTCGGCATAAAGTTTAGGCAGCGCGGTGTGAGAGAAATGTTTGCGGCCAGGGAGCCGCAAACAAGGGGGCCTGGGGTCCCCTTAAAAAAAGAAGTATATTAAAAGTATACTATAAGTATACTAAAATATGGATAGTACACTTTTAGTTCACTTTTGATATACTTTTAAGAAGTATGCTTAGAATATAGTTAACTTTTGATGTACTTTTAAGTATGCTTTGAAAATAGTTCACTTTTGATATACTTTTAAGAAGTATGCTTAGAAACAGAAAATCGTATACATTTCTTCTGGAGTAGGATGTACGTTTTCTATCATTATACAGCAAAAACAGTCGAATTAATTTTAAAGTACATTACAGGTTAAAATTTTTAGATCCATCTCATTCTAATTATTAATGTCTATGAAAATGTATTATGCATTTCACATTGAATCTTTTTTTGGTACTGAAGCTGTAACCTTAATTACTGCCCAAAAATTCTAAAGCCCTAAACTCTTATACTAATAATTATCAATACGAGTATTCATGGAAAAAAACAAAATAGCTACTTGAGAATTTAAAGGTTATCCAGTCAAACTGACTGAAGAACGAAAAAACGACGTGAAAAAATGAAGATAGCGTGGCTCACTGGCTGGTCAATTCCCATGATGCAAGGTGGTAAATAGTGTTAAAATTTGCTCATAAGTTTGCCGTTTGTTCGAAATACAAATGTAACTTCATGAATTTCGTTTTTTAAATGTGTCTGCTTAGAATGTAGTGTTTTGTTACGTGGTAATTGTCATTGTTGTGCTGGTTTACCATTGTAACCATGAGTTAAATCAACGTTGCGTTTCATGATAGGAGCTGGATTGGTATGACGTTAATGCTCATAAATTAAGTAGCTTCTTTCAGAATCTGAGGTGTAACTTTGTGAGGGCCCCCGTTCTCGCCATGTGACGCAAGATCTGAGGCGATGAGGGGCTCCTAAACATTTAAAGTTTTTAGTAAATCATAGAGCAATTACATTTATTAAGTTTACTTCTTGAGGTACTTACATTAATTGAAAGTGCACTTGAAAGTATCGCAAAGTATACTTAGAGGCTCTTTAGGAAGTATACTTCATGAACTGAAAGTGCACTACACAGGCTACTTAACAGTATTCAAAAGTAAACCTTGAAATACACTATAAGTGTACTTTAAAATGTACTAAATGACCTAAAAAGTGGGCCAATTCAGTTTACTTAATACAAAAATAGTATATAAATAAGTACACTGCTAGTATACTTTAAGTAACATGATAATAGTGTACTTTTTATACTAAGTATACTTACAAAATAAACTTGAAGTATACTTCTTTTTTGTAAGGGTCAAGTAACTTAAGCTTTTTAAAAACTAGCTTTTTATCAATACCTTGGCACAAACACACAATTTCCCGAAGAAGCACAATGGTTAAATAACTAGAAGATGAGAGAGAGAGACCAGAGGAAGACAGAGTGGGGTGAAAAAAATATCACATCCAGAGAGGAGAGCATTAGCAATGTCATTGTGCAGCTGTGTCGACTCACGTTGTTGTGCACAAAAACGCTGAGCTTGTGTTTGGGGTAGTCAAGGGTCAGTAGCCGCTGGAAGAATTCAGAAAGGAATGGGCTGGGCTGCTCGATGAACACACCAATCAGCACACTGGGATATTCCTGTTTAAACAAGACACAGGAAGGTTTAAACAAAATAATCTCAAAGCATTCCCTTAATAACACTGTTTATCTTAACCAAGTAAGTATTAACATCATACATCATCACCATGCCTAGTATATACACATGTCTGAAAGCCTAACACTGAATAAGAGAAAAGGGAACCACTGGAAACAAGAACTGAAAGATGGACCTTTTTCTAAGACTGGAGAGAGTGGAGACAGAAAAAGCATTTTTCCCATGACAATCATCCCTAGCCCATACGGCTCAGTTTGGTCTGTCTCCTCCTCCCGTTGACCAGTCTGAAGCCACGGTCTAGAGCAGAGATGAAAAAGGGTCCAACCATCTCATTTGCGAGTTCCGCAATGACTCCATGTTCCTGAGAATGAAGGGGGGATCAAGCCAGCGGGGCCTCTCAACTTCTCCCGCAAAGGAGAGAAGGAGGGTGGAAAGAGAAGAAAGGAGAGAAGGAACGAAAGAGAGAAAGGATGTCGCCAACGTGCATGATCCCAAAGACAGACATTTATGACAGAAAGGAAAGAGGAAGAAAGAGAGGTTTAGAATGGAGTTTGAATCGTAAAGGGATGGCATAATGTGGCTGTACTCAGGCCCAAAACCACAGAGAGCTACAGGCAAGACATGTGACACTGTGACCCTGCCTTATCCTTTTTCTACCCTTTTTTCACCCTTTCAGGCCCTGGATACAGCAAGCACAGTGTTCTGGTTCTACCCACTCTGTTGGAAGCCTTCAATTGCACACACACAAACACACAAACTGCAACCCTTTCCCATGTTCAGAAAAGCTACTTCTCAATGACATAGCAGTGCGAAATATTCCATCCCCGGTTTTTAATACCCCCGCTATTATCAAGCAGCTGAGATGCAGGCTCTTCTGGTATTCACTCCGTCCATAGAAGAAGGTCATTGAGGACAACTCATGGACATTTCACACAGATGCCATTTATTTTGTGAAGTTTGTATTGAATGTGTTCCAGATAGACTACTGAATCACTTCCATTCATAAGACGCAGACGCCAAAGAGAAGCAAAAAGGAACCTCCTGACTTTTTGGTGTGCTTTCTGAAAGATGAAAACGATTAGCTGGATCATCTCCTTGACTGTAAAGTCAGATGTTCCTCTTTCTACAGTACAGTGTTTACCAATTTCCCTGTCCTATCTAAGGGGAAAGAGAGAGAGAGCAAGAGATGAGTCAAAGCAGGTATTTTGGTCTTTAATTAGATCAGAACTAATGTAGAAGTATATTGTTCTGCTCTACCATGGAACTTCATACATGTTCAGATGTTTGCAAAGCATAAAGTATCAAAGCAATAAAGAGGAGAGGGAGAACAACAGAACACACTCAACTTCTGACAGGCAACACCAGAGGCACAAATGCTGCCTGCTGCTAGGCCTCTGAGCAACCATCCCCAGACTTGGCTGAACTCAATGACAAATTCAGGGGCAACCACTGTATCGTAACCCATGGTGGATACAGCCCACACTGAGAAGCCCACTAAAAAGCAGGCTGGTTGACAGAGACACCCCTTTAAGTGAACCTTACCAAAAACCCTAAAAGCCATATCCTGCACCACAGCATAGCACTGTTTCCTCTTCCATAGAAACGCTCCCCGGGCACTTATGTTCTTTTAATAAGGGTCTGTAGGGACCAAGAGAGCCCTTGGCCTGTTATAGTTGGATAGGGAGTGCACAAGCACATGGGGTTCTGGCTTATCTCATTTGTTGAAACAGCACAGGCGGAGCTCGTCTAGCTCAGTCTGGCACTGCTGTGCCATGGAGAGATGGATGGGCTACCCCAGTGTTTGTTTGGAAATGTATGATGAGTGAGTGGCAGACTTTTCCAAGCAAATAACACATTTCAAAGGGGGAGGAAACGTGTCGGGGAGGGGACTCACTTTGAGTTGAGACATGTCCACCATGTTGTGGTCACAGATATCACAGCCCTTTTCATAGTTCCAGGCATTGGGGATATAGTTGGCTAAGTAGTTCAAATACATCTGCAAAAGAGAAAAAATAAGCAAGGATATGTCAAAGAAAGAACACAAAAAAGTTGATTGATCATTTGGATTCTTATTCAATCATGTTACACCCGGTAATTACTTTTAGTTGTGATTTGAGTTCACTGTACTAAAGTTTAGCATTAGATTACTGCAGGGCACAGGGAGAGATCAGTTATAGCGCTTGTCCTACGTCATTTAGTTTTGATTTACCATAAGGATTTGGGGAGTCAGGACCTAGTCAGGTCTTAGAGAACACTTACAGTTCAAACTAAAGAGCAGAAAACCATAAACATCCCCATCTTTTAAATCTACACTGAATAACTGGACTGTAGTTCTTTGCTCTCTCTCTAGTCTGGCCATCTATTTCCACATACTGTGAAGATAAGCGTGTCCATTACTGGCCATTATTCAGCAAGCAAGATTTTTAAACCCGGTTAAGAGTTCACCAGTCTGGGATCTAGTCAAGAAGTTTGAGTTTCTTCTGATCTTGGATTAGGTGTAATCTGCCAGGATTTAATGACCTATGTTAAATTTCCACGCAATATCATCTGATCTATCTATGTTTAGGTGATTAAATAGATTTTTTTAAATATTGTTTTTGTCAATGCTCATAAAATGCTCAACTCCTGAAAACATATGTGACACGCAAAAAAGAATCATGAGCACTCACACATGGGAGGGAGGCAAAGTGACATGATGGAACTATTCAACTACAGCGCTACATTTAAGACTTGTCTTGGAAGAACACCAAGCCTTCTGGCAGCTAATACACAACAGACACTCTTGAACGCTCTTTTTTCAATTTCGGCACACACTGCACCTCTCACTGTTTGTGGTTACATGATTACTGGAATCCAAAACTAGGGGAGAGCGGGGGCTGGGGGGTCCTCAGTCCAGTCCAGCACAGTCTGATGACATAAAGCCACATTACACATGGCTTCCATATACAACAAACCCCCTTAAATGTATTGAAAATCTAGGCTGTGAGACTGTTATTGTAATTTCAGATTAGGGGACCCTTGTCTAGGATGGTAATCCTCCAAAGGTGTGTGAAGGAGTGGTGATGGGGTGTGACAAGACTACAGAGAATTAGCATTCCCTACACTTGCAATCCTTCCTATCGAAAAGAAAGAACCAAAGCCAAAATGTCTTCCTTCCGATCAAAATATACTGTTTCTTCTTCCTTTATGGACAATAGTACATTACAATGCGATGTGTGAAAATGGATACAGTGTCAAGCAAAAGTATTGAGTCATTTTGGCGTTTTTTCCTATATTGTTGCCTTACAACAGGGAATTTAAATGAATTTTTGGGGGGTTTGTATCATTTGATTTACACAACATGCCTACCACTTTGAAGATGGAAAAAAAAAAAAGACGTGAGTGTGCATAACCATTCAACCCCACAATGTCAATAGGTTGTAGAGACTTTCAGCAATTACAGCTGTCCAAAGTCTCGGGTATGTATCTATAAGCTTTGCACATCTTGACACTTGGATTTCTGTCAATTTTTCAAGGCAAAACTGCTCTAGCTCCTTCAAATTGGATGGGTTCCACTGGGGTACAGCAATATTTAGGTGATACCACAGATTCTCAATAATATTGAGGTTGGTCTGGGTTTTGACTAGGCCATTCGATTACATATAAATGTTTCCCCTTAAACCACTCAAGTGTTGCTTTAGCAGTCTGCTTAGGGTCATTGCCCTGCTGGAAGATGAACCTCTGTCCCAATCTCTGGAACACTGAAACAGGTTTCCCTCAAGAATTTCCCTATATCTAGTGCCATCCATCATTCCTTCAAATATTACCAGTTTCCCAGTCCCTGCTGATGAAAAACATATCCACAGCATTATACTGCCACCACCATGCTATACTGTGTGGATGGTGTTCTATGGGTGATGTGAGGTGTTGGGTTTGCTCCATACATAGGATTTTTCTTGATGGCAAAAAACCTGTATTTCTCATCTGACAAGAGTAACTTCTTCCATATGTTTGGGGAATCACCCACAAGCCTTTTGGCAAACATGAAACAAGTTTGCATCGTTTTTTTCTATAAGTAATGCCTTTTTCTGGCCACAACCTTAGCCCAGCTCTGTGGAGTGTTCGGCTAAATGAATGTGGTTTTATGGACTAACACCTTACGGCCGCAATATGCTACTCCGACTCAGTTTACGGATGGGCGGGCGGACCGATACGGAAGGATAGACTTCGTTTATGGTTCTCCGTAGGCTGTGGGTGCTAAAAACAATTCACTGCCAGAAGAGTAGGTGGCGCAACGTTTTTTTTGTCATAGACAACCTTAGATAAACCGTCTTTGTGTGGAAGTCGTCGTCGAGTGTTTATTTACCTAGGTTATCGATAAGTCGGAGCAAATTGACAAATTAGCCGTTTCATCAATAAAATACGCACATTTTCAGCAACTAAACTGCCCATTGCTCATCACATTTTAATTCAGATGCTGATTTACATGTACTGTTAAGCTGAAATATGAATTGTAAAAACTTATAGCAATGACGGTCAAAGGATTCTGTTCGTCCTGTTTATCACGGCAACCCCCCCCCCCCCCCCCCCCCCCCCCCCCCCCCCCCCGATTTAAGCGGTTCTTTATACTGACAAATCACGGCCAAGGAGGTATCCGTAACTATCCGAAATTACGACGGATAGTTAGAAAATTCAGGAGTTGCAAGTCAAGCTCTCCCGTGCTCTCC
Organism: Hypomesus transpacificus; assembly: GCF_021917145.1. Taxonomy (NCBI): domain Eukaryota; kingdom Metazoa; phylum Chordata; class Actinopteri; order Osmeriformes; family Osmeridae; genus Hypomesus; species Hypomesus transpacificus. The sequence goes on from NC_061067.1 coordinate 10,312,021, forward strand.
GAGGGCTCTCGGAGAGCTCGGAGAGAGCGTTCCACGTAGACGAGGGCGTTCCCATGTGTCTGTTTTGGGGGAAACGGAGAACCCTAAATCGGCCTTAAATCTATGCTGTGGAGTTTTGCAGATCCTTCAGAGTTATCTTTTGTCTCTCTGTTGCCTGTCTGATTAATGGCCTTCTTGCCGAGGGGGTTCAATACTTTTGCAAGGCACTGTAAAAGGGCAGATCCCCATCCCCACTCCAAATCACGGGGGAGCTGGCTGGACTAGATCCCCACACCAGGCTGCTCATCTCCAGGCTTTGAACAAGCTCCAGTCTGCCTCTTGATAATCATAGATGCTGGACCCTGATTGGTCATTAGCAGGCCCAAACGGAATACGAGGGCGCAGAATTCCGGCGAAAACCCGCGGATTTTCAAGTAGAACGAATTGGTCTAGGCAAAATGTAAATACACTTTTCAACTCATATTACGTCTCCGTTATTAAAACGTTAGCCAAAAATGCTAAGAATTGAAAAGGAAACACTTATCGACCCAAATTACAGCAAGTGACAGGGCCAGGGAGTTTTCAGCCGATCATTATGAGGATGGATCAATACTTTTTTGCAAAGTCTGTCAACATATTTGCCGTCAAACTGTTGTGGAATATCCTCGGTCGCTCCGACATAAGAACAGGAAGGCTAGCGGAACTCCGCAGATTTCCGCAGATTTTCAGTCTGAATAACCGCAGAAAATTTGAAAAAAATTTGCGTATTCCGTTTGGGCCTGGTCATTAGGAGTAGATAATACGGCAGATGTCAGGGGGTTTCTGGGGGGATTTAACAGGGTGCTGTTGTGGGTTTGGTTGGTTACTAGTGTCGGTGTAGGTGTGAAAGTACGCTCTCCTGTGTGTGCGTGCGTGCACATGCGCATCTGCATGCAAGTGTGTGAGAACATAAGTGTGTTGGACATGGAAAGAGTAAAACAGAGACGGGCACCAGTGAGGTTGGAGGACCAAAAAAGAAGAGGGAAAAACTCAATTTTTGGGAGAAGTATTACTCTTTCAAAAGCATCCTACTCGGCCTTGCTGGATGGTTCAGGGGGGGTGTGGAGGGAGGCAGGGAGTGTGGGAGTGAAAGTGATACAGCCTCTCCACTGCATTCTTTCCCGGCCCCCAGGGACAGCCCATAATAGATTATAGTAAAATTACTTCAGAGCCCTCCTTAACTCCTTCCCGAAATCTACAATCAACTCACTTCTAAGGATTTCTGGAACAGTCATATTCCAAAGAATAGCATGCCTCTTCATACACTTCAACTACTTTGTAATGAAGACACTTGCTACCTGCAGAAGCATGTAGTTCTTCTTCAGTATGTGACTGCACTTCCTAATAACCAAGACTGGTTATTAAACTATATTATAAAGTCAGACTACAGCAGAGTTAGAGAGTTAGAGAGTCTACTGAGTTAGAAGGTCTACTGTTCAGCAATGCTAAAAGGTATGCGTAAAGAGGACAGTTTCCTACTCACTTTAGTGTTCCCGTTGCCATGGACAACGACTGGTAGAGTGTCGTACACTGAGTTCCTCACACGCACTCTCTCATTTCCAAACTTGAGAAGAACCTCATCTAACAGAAAAAAAGAAGAGAGTTCATGTCAGGGCAACGCACTGCATTATAACCATGCAGTGCTAAGTTCACAGAGTTCATGAGACTTAGGAGAGTAAACCTAGAAACCTATAATCAACTTTGTACCCATCGTTCTACAAATTCTTCTCCTAGACATGTAGACTTAGGCGAATGCTCATGTATTTGTAGTTTGACACTTCTTTAAAGGAAGCATTTGTCAATGACTCCATTGACTTCAAGTATCAAGTCATGGGAGATGTATATACAGAATTTGAATTAAAAATCAGTTAATGTGTTAAGATTTTTTTTAAAGGCTCACCGATTGCTCCATTTAGGTTCTGGAAAATCTGACACTTGTGGTCCAAAGTAATATTCAAGCTATTCTGAAACACACAGAAGAAAGCAGAGAGATGGAATCATCTTGTAGCCTTTCAGGATATTTTTAGCTGTTTGTTTGTTTTCGAGGGTGTGATGTGTTTTCAACCATTTTATGAGGACTTGTGGTTGGGGTTATGAGTTTAGCTAGGCTGTCACATCGGATGGTGACATCAGGCACGTTTTAAACCAAATGTAATTATGGTTCTATGCAATTTCATCCACACTAACCCTTTGTGAGAGGTCCAGGTATATTTTGGTGTAGAACAGCTGGTCGTCATCGTTGTCGTGAAGGTCCCACTGCTTGACAACTTTGTTCACATACGGGGCATAGCCCATAATGCCTGCAGAGTCAAACCAGACGGGGTTAACACATTCAACTCCATAAAAGAAAGTATAGGGTGTAGCATAGGGCCATTTTCCTGGGGTACATGGCTACAACCGTGATAGACCCTAAGTATCAATTACGTTTGCAAGGAAAAAAAACTTAAGTACCCACCAACTTAAAATGTCAGTATGGCAATGGTCCAAAGACTGTCCACAAAGTGAGAAATCTGGCAGGATGCTCTATAAACAAGCACAGGCTATAGAGCTCTCACAGCCACAAACCACAGGTAGCATGGAGAGAGGAACAAAGGAGAGCTAGTAGCCTCTAAAGATGGGGGCTTACTGTCACTATGGCTTAAGGGTTTTCAGCTGTCAAAGACATATGTACTGTATGACATTTACAGTACAGCATCTGGTGATGGAATCGCTGTCTTGTCAACTTTCACGCTCCTCAATCTCTCTTTCGGATTTCCTGTCTGAAGAGGTCAAACATATGGCGCTAGTACTGTGCTCCTCTCGCTTTACATGTAGCCATGGCAAACCCATCTTTTTCCAAACATTTTTCTTCTCTTCCTCAAGCGTATTGACCACAGTTGAAAATTGCAGGCTTTGGATATGTTGCTGGACAATACAGTTTTGGGTCCCATCATTAAGCAAGCCTTAGACACTGTAAACACAAGCTGAACAGATATGACATAGACCAAATGGCATTACAGAAAAAAGGTCAACAAGAACAATACTTTCACATTCCTACTTTTGCCTTTCACCTTCCCACTAATAAAATGATTATGTTAAAAACTAGTGTGTCATCATCATAAAGGGGAGTGAATGGGACAGTATCTAAGTTCATTATGACTTTTAATCTGGATTCAGAATTTGTCATCATACGGTCATAAAAAAAAAGATTTAAATCGAGCAGTATATTGTTTAGTTTACTATTCCAACGCAAACTACTGTAAACAAGTTCACATACAAAAAGATGAGGGAAATCAGTAAGCTTTTTAAAGTAGACAGCAAATGGAGAACAATAGGCAGAAGGAACCTGCTTCAGCAGTCATTCATGCATACTATGAGTTGAAACACTGAGAGTAGCTTGAACATTGTGATTTGAGAATGGCTTGACTTTTCAAAGATGGAAGCAGATTTGTCCGTATGGTTCTCATTCACAAGATTTTTACATGGCTTTCTTCTTGACCCCTTACCCTGTCAGCCCACTGAGTAATAGACACACACACACACTCAGACACACACTCCAATCCCTAAAAGAAGGGGTCAACTGTCCTCTCAATCACTCTTTAGCCCATTTCCAAATTATACATACAGCAATGGTCCACTAGGTAATTTTGGTGGGAGTCTCACAGTGACATAAACAAAGCCCTGGTATTTTTGCAAACTGTGGAACACCGGGGAACCAAGACAAATACACAATTCAAATAAACAGATTGACCGTTGCTCAGTCGGTCACTTGACAAGAGCAGAGCTGACTTTAGGTACGCCTTGGGAGAGCACCACAGAGCAACTCAGAGCACTACAGGGAAGGCAGTAATTCACCCATTCCAGAATAGCTGGTGGAATAACGACTGTACTGTTCTTACACCAGTTAAACAATGCAACCAACTTGAGTGGACTGCTGCATGTAAATACACCATTCAGCTACTGTTCTTAAGGAAATGCCAAGGTGACCGTTCTGAAGTGGAAGAATATGTACAAAATTTTTTATCAATTTCTCAACGTTTGAAATGATTTAAATACTTTTGTAAGTTCCCTTGTATTGTGAAATATACTAAGTCTTGAAGTGAAAAATAATTTTAAGTCTCAAAAATGGTTCGAAGTGTCGTGAAGGGCTAGATCCTAAGTCCAAACAGACGCACTGGAACTCAGAGTAATATTTCAGGTACAAAAGTGATTAAGAGGTTAAGTTATTTACTGAATTTCGGCAATGCAAGTTCTCTATGGAGAATGGTTACGAAGACACTGAAAATACTTATTTTGAGGCCTAAATGTCATAATGCTGTGGCTTGAGCAGTCACAAACTACCTTGTGAACCTTCATAAAATCACAGAAAAATGTTTTGTGTGACAGCTGGTCAAAACGAATCAAATAGACACCATTTCCCCCAATCTAGATAACTACTACGTCAGTAACCTACCTCCTGAATTGAGGAAACGTTTCCCACTGCGGACCGAGGGGTACTTGTCCACCAGACGCTTATCGGGCCAGACCAGCCCCTCGGCAGCAAACAGAACTTTGTGATTGGCCTGCTGGAACTTTCTGAGGATCTCATCAGGTCCCCCGGCGAAGATAAGGTCATAGCTAAACACAAAGAGAGCCACACAGATAGATACAGAATGAGAAAGAGAGAGAAATACATCAATTTTTACTACCATATTTTTCAAAAAATAAGCCGCATTTTCTATCAACCGTACCCCGCCAAATTGGGAGCTTTGAGTTTGTAAATATGAATATAAACCAGAGGCGGTTAGAACCGAAACTGTACTGTACTGTAACGAGTGGTACGTGCCAGTGCCTCTGTCAGGCCAAATAGTGTAATAGGGCCAAATACTGTCCTACCTGACGCCACAATGCCGTTCCGAAGCAAGGACGCCGATGCAGGCTATCTTCATCAGGCTCGTATCTACATTAGGCGGTCCTCCCTGACGTTTCTGGTGTAGAATGGAGTGAAATACAACATTGTGCACACTGCCAGTGAGCGAGTCTGACTGAGGCTAACGTCAAAACAGAGTAACGGGGACGCATTCTCACTCAGATTGCCAGTTTAAACAAATCAGAAAAATAATCGGACCAGCTGGCTAAAAGCAGAATTCCCATATCTCTTGAAAGCTGCCCTGCTCGCCTTTTAAATGTACAATTGACTGTAAAACTGTAAAATTATGAACTTTGTGACATGACGTGCGTGAAGACATGGTTGCCGCTCGACTATGCGGTCTGTACCGGGCGACATACTCACTCAAATTTCAAGACTTTTGTGACCCAAATTAAAATTCTGATGCGAGAAATCAATGGGTAATTGCTTTCTCTCTTAAAGGCTGTCCTCTTCGACCTTTTTGGTCTTTTTAAATCTAACTATTTGTATCATCATATATATATATAATCTTGCATTTTTATAATCTTGCATATCTTGCATATATATAAGCTTAACATTTCTCAAAACTGGACTTTCAATCAAAACTGGAAGTGATAAATTATGGAAGATTGATGCCCGGAGCTAAAAGATTTGCTTCAAACGACGGGAAAGAAGATAACAAAATTATATAAAACCAGATGAGAAACAATCAAGTTATTTTAAAGAATAAAACAACATTTGTCTTTTTGTTATGGACTGTATATACTTACATTTCTATTGAATGAAAATGAATTGTGGAATTGTGATGGCAAATTAAGAACAAAGAGGATGCGGAGCAAATGCGCTCTCTCTGAGCCTCTATAAATGTTACACTTTACTTTGGCCAAATATGTGTGTGTAAAGAATGCTGCTATGGTATATGAAACATAACCATTAGTCAATGTGCAAGCAGCCAGTTGAATGGTGAAATTATGCTGCTTTGTTGAATTCATATATTTGTAAATCTGACTTTGAAAGAGTCAGTGCCTCCCCAGCCACGAACCTCACCGAACGTCACTGATTTGGCCTGACATTTACATTTATGCATTTAGCAGACGCTTTTATCCAAAGCGACTTCCAAGTCCGCTGGTACGTGACAGTAGTACTCTCGCCGGTCGTTTCATGCAGCCGCAGTCCATGTCGAACGCACCTATTAACTCTATGCATGTACCACTAGCCACTGTCACGTGGCAGTTCTATTAGCCGCTTCGAAATATAGACCGCACCACCACAATTTTTTTTTTAAATAAGCTTAAAAACCGCGGTTTTATTTCTGAAAAATACAGTATATGTTTTTCAACAGGTATATCCTTCCTCCCTTTCTAGCTCATGTAGTCCTAATCTATCTAACATTTGACAGCCACACTTACGAACTAGGCCCTTACTGGAACTGTCCTCAAAGGCAAGGTAGATTTAAATGTAAACAGTGGACATTCTTCTTCATGCCAAAGCACATGCCAAATGTTTGAGGGAATGAATGAGAAGAATTCTGGAATTCAACCTGGGCAGACAGACGGACAAGCAGACAGGCGGACAAACAGACAATTACGCCTAACCAAATATATATCATAGAGCATATTTTTTTAACACTTAAAACAGATAACAGTCTTTCTTATGCTATTATTACATTTTAGCTGAGGCCATGAAATATCCCCAGAGGACGACTGTAAGGTAAGATAGGCTGCTCTACTGTACATACAGTAACAGATCCACATCTGGCCAGCAAATGTATGAACACACACACACAGAGTCCCTCTGTCTCAGCAGCCTTAGACCTCATCCATCATGGCATGCATGTTCATGGTTGAACACGGATGTGGCAGATTTCAGTCGATCACCTTTATCATTGGCACAGGTGAGAAAGTGATCAGCTGCAATCTGCCTACCCATGAGGTCCTGCACACCTCGAGGACACTGAGGCGAGCGAGGAAGATTATGGCCAATTCTTACCACCCTGGACACACCGTTTCAACCACTCCCCAACGGCAGAAGGCTGCGGTCCATCATGACCAAAACCTCACGCCACAAGAACAGTTTCTTTCCTTCCGCTCGTAGCCTTATTAACAAGGCCCCAAACTGACACTGACACTCTATCACTTTACCTCATACACTCTGTCACTTTAACACATTCAGTTTTATTTTTATTCTATATTATTGCATTTATCGTATATTATATTGTATAGTCCTAGTATTTTATTTTGTTGTACATTTTCTACATTTTTATTTTGTTCATTATGTTTAAATGTTCACTGTAGGCACCTGCTCTCCAAAGTAAATTCCTTGTTTGTGACCACTTACTTGGCGATTAAGCACAATTGCCGTTCCCCAGGGCCCCGCCCCCTTAGTTACTGTTGCTACGTCCGACATAATTCCCGGAACTGTCAACCAAAAAGCCATGGCGAGTACGGGGATAAGCACTATTGCTGTCAGTGTGAGTGAGGATTTCCGGAGTAATACCTCTGTAAGGTAGTAATACCTACCTTCCAGATCGAGGCAGAATGGACAGCAATATGCAGTGGAAGGATATATTCAAAATGTTAAAATTAGCAACGAAGGGGAAACAACAAAAATTGAAGCCAAAGCATACAGGTCTCAAGTAGCCTTGTCTGGCCAGGCACTTGAACAGCAAGCACAGGGTCGGGATACTCAGGAATAGGTCGCCCACTCACAAAATTCAACAAAGATTCAAATAAAATAAGTTTATAATGGCTTGTTGGGACATTTGTTGATACAGTATTTTAAGCTCTTGGCAACTTGCTGGCGTTTGTTGGCTAGCTCAGCTTGCAATTTTACAGACGTTAACATTAACATTTTGATTTTAACATTAACAAATTTGTTGGAGTGACTAGTTATGCACTAGTAGTGGCAATAATACTAGTTTACATGAACCATAACTGTTTTGGGATGTTCTCTCAACTAACGTCTTAGATATCGTTCGCTAGCATCTTAACGCTAGCTACCTTGGAGCAGACATATGCTTTGTGTTTGGTGATGTTCTCTAAAATTAAGTTGGGAGTGGGGTCTCCCACACTGTTTTATCCACCGCCGGCACCTTCCCTCTTGAGTCTTCGGCTTTGCAAATTGAAAAAATACCAAATACCAAAGCTTGACGGACCTTCTTCTCTTAGTAGCGGTTGCTAAGGTACGATTGGACGAGGGCCGTTCTAGGGAGTTTCGGGAACGGTCAATTCTGATTCTGATGTGCCACCTGGAAATTGTTCACCCCTTCCTTAGCTACAGTAGCTATACCAACAATAGGCTGGCATTCTGGTGGTGCAGGAGGGGGATATTATTTATTAAGTCCTAGTTATTTTAAAACATTTGTTTTAAAATAACTAATTGGACAATGTATCTTGCTTTGATGGCCATCTGGGCCGATGTTGGTAAGGGTTACCGTATTTTTCGGACTATAAGTCGCTCCGGAGTATAAGTTGCATCTAGGGCTGTCCCCGACTAAGATTTTCTTTGGTCGACCAAGACTCGACTAAACGTCTGAAAATCGACTAATCGAATTTGGAAACTCTTTTTTTTTCACCCAAAAAAAACGTTAAAACATTTTCACAATCTGACTCAATGGCTGCTGGACATTGCAGATTCAGCCGCTAATAGCCTACTAATAATGAGACTCGTATCACCAGTCCTGTTGTAACCAAATGCCGATGGTATTTAGTATCTCTTACAATGTACTAAAATAACAAATATTGTTTGTTTAACGTGCAAATCATCAGAGCGCGCTTATCACTGCCTGAAAACTTGCAGCATGCGAATTTACGTAGAAGCTGAGTGGGGAGCGGTGCAACAGAGCAAGATTTTGTTGTCTTGGCTGGAGAAACCCTCCATCTCCCATGATCTGTCAATCACCCTGGGATCTGCGACGGTGACGCTTTCATTCTCTGCCAGGAACCTTGGGGTTACCATGGATGACGAGCTCTCCCTCACGGCCCACATTGCCGCAGTCTCCCGGTCTTGTAGATTAACCCTCTACAACATCCGGAAGATCAGGAGATACCTGTCTGAGCACTCCACCCAGCTGCTAGTCCAAGCAATGGTCCTCTCCAAGTTGGACTACTGCAACTCGCTGCTCGCTGGTCTCCCAGCATGTGCAACCCGCCCTCTTCAGAGGATTCAGAACGCAGCGGCCCGCCTGGTCTACAATCTACCCAGACGCTCCCATGTTACCCCACTCCTCATCTCTCTCCACTGGCTACCCATCAACGCCCGTATCAGATTCAAGACCCTGGTACTGACCTTCCAAGCAGTGAACGGGACTGCACCCGACTACATCAAGTCTCTCCTGCAACCTTACACCCCCACCCGTCACCTACGGTCTTCCTCAGACAACCGCCTGGTGGTCCCACCGCTCAAGACTGCCAGGTGGAACAAGCTCCCCACCTCCATCATGGACACTGACTGTCTCCCCACCTTCAAGAAAAGGCTCAAGACGCACTTGTTCCGGGAGTACAATGGCAATTAGGAATGCTTGGCTGGACCTGTTGTTAGTTTCCTCCAGGATCACAATGACTCTTATTGAGTGACTTGTTGCTCTTATAGGTTAGTTATAACGAAGTTAAGTCTTGTACTCGCTGTGAAATATTTTACTATTGATTGTTCTTCTACAGGTACAGTCCTGCACTTTTTTGTGGTTCATGTTGTTTTAATTTGTAACTTGTATAACTGCATGCTCTTATGGGTCTTCCCTTTTGGCACTTGTTTAGTTTTTTAACAATGTATGCTTTATGTTTTGGCTGCTTGCAATGTTTGGGACTACCTTGTTGTTATGATCAGTGACCTATGCTCTTTTGTAAAGTTCTCTCTTGGAAGTCACTTTGGATAAAAGCGTCTGCTAAATGCATAAATGTAAATGTAGAAGATAATGTCATTCGATTTGGATGTGATTCTTATAATAGGCATATTCATTTTTCAACCCAGCATGAGCGAAGTAGGGCTAGGCCAACTTACGTTTTTCAGGTGGTAGGCTACATCATATTCAACGTTGAACTATGAAAAAATACCGTTGTTGGCAGAGTTCAACGTTTTTCGAGTCACCCGGTACTTTGCAAATGTAAACAAACTTTAATGAAATGTTGCCATACCACAGATTTCTTTGCCATTTTGACTAATAACACCAACAAAGTAGGCTATGGCAGAGTTTGTAATTCTGCAGCCAATTGTGCTTGTGCCGTGTGCAAAATACCAAAACAAAACAATGCGCAGATTAACAAAAGGGAAAACAGTAACACCTTTTCTTTTAAACTATATATTTTTAAAGTTGCTTTATTTGTCTTAAATAACATAATCTACAATTTCTGTAGATTAAAAAACTGGGAAGTTGTATAGACTAAATTAACATAAGAAGCTAGAAAGTCCAACTAGCAAGTTACCGGTAAACTAGATCACCAATCTCATTCCACATCACTGAATCTGTTGAACTTGTTGTTTCATGTCAGTCAGTGTGAATTAACATTTAAAAACATGTTAAATTATATATATTTAGATAAATAAGTCACACATGACTATAAGTTGCAGGACCAGCCTAACTATGAAAAAAGTGTGACTTGTAGTCCGGAAAATACGGTAAATAATGTTGCTTTGATGTCTGACCAATCCATATGATAATTCGCTATTCACAAGACATGGCAAGAAGAATGTACTTTAAACAGTAAATACTGTATCCATTCAAGTGTTGGCAACATGGGGTTCCCTGCATGTCTTAAAACGAATGCAGTATATTACTAAGGTTGTTATTATGCTTAACTCTATAAACTCACCAACCCTTTCCATAGGCCTTGAGAACTCATAATTCAGCTATACCTGCATTTTAAATAAGCAGTATTTTCACTTCAGAGAGTTCTATAATAAGGACTTTTCATGAAAGGGAAGGGAGGGTAACTTCATGATATAAACAGTAACACCTTTCATTCTGCAGCATGGTGCTTATCTCTAAAACACTTATTAGGTTGTGTAATTATGGAAATTATCTTCATTTCTCTTTCTCACATGTACACAGGGTGTAGAAGTGTTTTGCCACACACACAAACATACACACCCATTATAAAAGCACTTACTTCAATTTCACAGCCCTAAAATCAGATACCAAATCTCCTGTTTAATTTACAAAATGGCCCAAAAATATTTGGATAGCTGCAAACTTTTTAAATCGTCTGCAGATCTGTGAACATTTACAAAAACACATGATCTAGTTTTAGCAAGTATCAAAAATGACCAACTGCCATTGTGTAGGTTCTTCAGTTTTAGGGACCTTGCTACAAAATGTTTGTGGTAAAACATTTTATTGTTGGAATGGTTTCAAAAAGTTGGGTGAACCAAAAGACACCTGTGGTCCAAAATTATTTTGAGTTAGGACCTTTTCTCTGAGAATGTGATACTTCTGTAAATGACATACTTCACCAATATGTCACAGTTTGTTATTGTTCTTTGACAACTTAAAGAGAATGATTGTGTGCCCATTTAATTAGGTGACCGGCAATTCACCTTTCAGCACAGACGTCTAGTGAGGCACACTGTAGATTACCAATTTCCTGGTAACTGAACGGGCAGTGTTTTGGATGAATGAAGTTCATTTGGCGGACATCTGGGTGCAATATGTATAAATTAGTTATAGAGTTCTTAACCTTTTAGCTAAGTGCATACATCCCTAGAGAATAATAGTCATTGAAGTGAATACATTTACTACTTTGTAGGGGTACATTATGGAAGTGCACTATTCATTAAAGGCAGACATTTAGGAGAAATGTAAGGATTAATCAAAGTCAAAATAGTTCTAATCGATAGAACAAGTCTCACTTTATATTACTTTAATTAACAACTTACATTATAATATGCACTCTTAATGTAATCTTACTATAGGTTTATCTTAATATTATTATATAGTTTTTTCCTCATTACAATATGGACCTTTTTCTTCCACAACATATTTATAAAACATAACACAGCATTTGATGAAAAGAGAACCAACTCATGGACTACATTATCTAAGTTGCCTTTTTGTGATATCCTCCCCTCAAGCATTTTCTTTCTATTTGATTGTAAGTGATTATCATACCTTTAGGGAGTGCCGCTGCTAGGAATTCTGGGCCCCCTGAAAGAATATCGGTGTGGGCCCCCGCCCCCCGATTTTTCATCGCTAAAGATCAATTTTACACCACTTTTTTTCTTAGACTATATGTATTATATTTTTTTCTTTATTTTTCTGTTTCTCTATGTTCTTGACTGTGCCTGACATAGCTCTAAAGAAACAGCTTCACTTTATTATTGTATGAGGACGGCAAGCTGTAAAATGAGATTAGTAACATTAACAAGACTCATGTCAACAGGCTACCATAGCAGTTTAGTTTTAGTAAACACTCATGTAAGAATGGAAAATTGTGTCCTACTGCTACTGGAATTTTTGGACAGCGTAGCCTATTATAACTTTTGCCGAATTATAACCTTACCGATCTTTTCTGTGGATGATATTTAGTGGATCATTTTGTAATGTCAGCCTTGTCAGGTAATTATTTTACACTGCTGACCACAAGTAACGTTAAACGTTCGTGTCATTTGGTTAACGCAGTAATGTTAGTAGCTGGCTAAGCGCTAGCTCTTAACATTAGTCACTCCAACATCGTGACATTGGACAAGGCAAGCTATGCTATTTCTCGTGAACCACAGGGCGCCTGTGCAGCTATCTTAATGCTCTCACCTTTCTTCTGAAAAAAAAACACTGATATTCTGGGCTCCTGGCCTCTCTTTTTTCCTCTCCTCTCTTTTTTGGCGTCCCGATTTATGTTTCTGTTTTGGCATTGTCAGATCTCTATTGATAAGCAATTGGCTGCTGCTGCAGTTTGTGAGCAATACCGTTACACACAAATTTTCAAAAGAGGAGCGAAACATGGACCAAACCATTTTTTAAAAGAAGGCTGTTATTTCTCTGAAAATATATATATTTTTTTTCAATTTTGCTTGATTTTGTGGCTTTGTTTTAACTCTGATGCATTAGTATGACTATTAGTTAGGCCTATGCATAATAACTTAGTCATAGAAAGGGAAGCCTACATAATAGGCTACTGGGGTTTTTGTGGGCCCCTCCTGGGCTGTGGGCCCCTAGAATTGTCATCACCTTTCACCCCTAAACGACGGCCCTACCTTTAGGTAACTTCATAATTAACATGCAACTATTAAATGTAATCAATGAGACAGCTGTTCACACATTTTCATCTTACCTGTCCACAGACAACACCACCAGATTCTCCTGGTCAGCCAATACCTCCATGGCTTCCTTCAGTAGTCTCACTTTCTGTCCCCCACCAATGGAACGACCCACGTCCCCGCCCTTCCATGGCTCTCCCATCCCAAGCACCTGTGATAGGAGTCACATGATGGACAGCCAATCAGAAACAATCTGTAGGATCCTACCACTTTTGCAGTTGGTGCTGTGTGATTATCCCTTTACAGAAAAACAGTCAATTGTACCTAACCTTACAAATGTTATCCAGAGCTGAACACATTGTATTGCTTTGTCATTGTCGTCTAGCCACAATGGTATGGAATGCCATTTCAGTCAATATTAAATACATACATACATAAATACATACATAAATAAGGCTATGAATACATATTGCTATTAAAGAAATCCTGAAATAAATGATCAAAAAACATATAAAAACATAAATAATGTAAATACACATATAAATGATTCGATTTAGTTAAATAAGAAAAAAATAGGATTTTTATTTAAAAATTATGTTTTCCAAAGCACTACTTGCATGTATTTGAAGGGACTTTTATGCCATAATGCCACTTTCTTTTTTTTCTCTTATTCAAATGGGTGGGGTGTAGTTATCTCACAGATTCAGAACATAGCAGGTATAAGGTTGGTAGCTTTTTCTAGGTACCAATAATGCAACGTCAGTGTTGTCCAGATAAACATGGGGTCAGATGGCTGAGTGGTTAGGGAGTCGGGCTATTATTCAGTAGGTTGTTGATTCAATTCCTGGCCGTGCCAAATTACTTTGTGTTCTTGGGCCAGGCAGTTCACCCTACTTGCCTCGGGGAGAATGTCCCTGTACTTACTGTGAGTCGCACTGGATAAGAGCGTCTGCTAAATAAAAATAAATGACTAAAAACATAGCTAACAAGCTGACTGCCCGCAAACACAATAAGTTTCCATATAAAGGAATGGAAAGATTTATTTATTTACCTTAACAGTGTAGTTGAAGTAGTTTGCTGACTGCATAAAACGACGAAAGCCATCTGTCTTTTGTGTGGCAACTGTTAGGACCAGCAGTTTGTCTGAAAAGAAAAACACAACAAAATCAATACTATAAAGTATTTCAAGAGACATATCAAATTATCATAGGTTTAAGTTTTTCAGTGGTTAACATGTGGACAGTGTACTAAATTGCAAGAAGGGTTTTCAACCTCGCCATAGAGCTGTTTAAAATGTCAAATATGGAGGAATTTTACTACCCACATTCTGGCATCCGTTTAAAGAACAGCTCCACTAAAATATGTTTGTTGGTGTATGCTTACGAAGTAGTAGGTATCCAATTTCTCCAACCAAAATCTCAACCAAACCTCAGACCAACGTAAAGATGTCTCTTTACACGCAGTGTCTCCATGTAAGGAACATCTCTATATATAGGCGCCGTCGGGAGAGTCAGGAGATTTCCCAAACGGCAGCGTCGTAATACAAAAACAAAAAAAAAAATATATAATAATAATACAGTCATGGGCCGGTCTGCGTGTCCCGGGACGTTTTTCAGTCCAAGTCCAGACCTGTATACAGGTACACATTAAGTAGCAGTATGGGGCTATTATTGTAGCAAAACTATTCACAAATGCACAGCACGATCCACAAATGCACAGCAAGATTCAGGAATGCACAGCACGATCCACAAATGCGTACCACGATCCATAAATGTGTACGATCCACAAATGTGTACTATCCACAAATGCGTACGGCCATCCACAAATGCGTACAAGGATCCACATTTGCGCACTCAGATTTGTGTATGTGTAAAACATTGTCCAAATATGTAGTCACAAAGGCTGGCCTCTCAATTGACTGTGTTTTTACACGTGACTTTTGCTACACTTCTGCCGTGGTACAAATCCACAACCCGTGTGCGTGTGCATGTGCGACGATATGTGCCTCAGTAGCTGTAAAGCCTCCATACCACCAGTTGGCGGTATAGCGGTCCAGTGATTTTTAAGGCAACGTGACATTGCTGGGTGGGTCAAGCGGTTCCTTAGACTCGCTGTGGCTGCACTTGGGATGCAAGACACCTCGAGAGCTTTCAGTAAGTATATTTTTATGTTTAGTAGAAGGCCTAGGTGTCATAAGTCACCTTATACTGCCCAGTAAAATACAATATTATCAGTAACACTAGTTTTCTGTGAAGAGATAACTTTAGCGCCGCTTATGCGTCACCGAGCAAACTGGTAGTCCATCATTTAAGTGGCACTAGCAAGCTAACTAGACCAATTAATCCCATGAATCTAAAGTTATAAAACAATCATTCAACTATATTTTTTACCAGTTCACACCTACAGTACCTGTGACTGGAAAAGAGTGAGATGAGATTGCCCTTTCCTCTTTGACCAATCACCTTCTGACCTTAGACATAAGACACCTCCTGCACTCTGAACTATAAAAACTATAGATGACAATCCATCTTTGAGTCCACC
This sequence comes from Hypomesus transpacificus, assembly GCF_021917145.1. Classification (NCBI taxonomy): domain Eukaryota; kingdom Metazoa; phylum Chordata; class Actinopteri; order Osmeriformes; family Osmeridae; genus Hypomesus; species Hypomesus transpacificus. The sequence continues at coordinate 10,327,634 of NC_061067.1, forward strand.
TATACCACGACGATGGCGCAGTAAACCACATCAGGATTAACATTATGAAGGATCTCACCAAGACACACTTCTAACCTGAGTTTCTCAAACAACGGGAAGGATAGGCGACTGCAAGCATCATCATAACAATTTACCAAGATATTCCGAAACACAATTCTCATTGGAAACTCTGACTGAAATCAGGCAGACTCAGCGCCTCGTGTACGTACATTTGCATACGTAGCGTTATTAGCGCCATGGCCAACCCGCAGATTGCGCACGCTGCGATAGTTCAGTTTACGTCGTATTTACGAAACCTGCAGGTCATCGGGTAAACATTGCCTTTCTCCGCCCACTATACCGTACATTGCGAGCATTTAAACGCGCAATTGAATGGGCCTCCTTCTCTCTTTCTATCATGGATCAGCCACCAAAGTCAAAACAGCGATGACTGTTTGAAATGATCCTGATGCCAATATTTGTAATGTAGCGAGGAGTTTATAAACTGCTGGAATGGAATGTGAACGCTGAGTCGGAGATTCCAAAAATCCATTGGCCTACGTCTTCGTATTGCTCGGGTTACGGCTGCCATTTCACCAGGAGGCATATGCGCATCCTGGTTTACGCCTGCTTTTAAAAGGCGGATAATTTTCACCGCAAAATGGAAGCACGCTTTCACGGCGGGTTTCTGTACATACCGCAGAATACATAATTAGGCGCACTTTACGCATCTCCTCCCATTTCTTTATGGGAACTCCCACTTTCCCCTTGACCCTCCTGTGAATGCATATTCATGATTCGGAAAAGCCAATTTGCCATTTTCAGTTACCGCGAAAGGCAGTCTGCGCTTTTCCCTCAGTGCGGCATGTTTGTACATACTTCGCCATGCTTTAACGCGCAAATTGCAAAACAAATACGCCTGAAGTGGGTGCAAAAGCGTTAGTACATGAGGCCCTCAGTCTCATGATCTCTGCAACGCAGGACTGTTAAAAGTCATCCTTTGGTCAAATAATCTTCATATGAGCCGTTGGACTCTCAACAGAGGCAGAGAACTCACACGTATCAACCCTGATCAAACGTAACTAAAGTGTCATGCTCTCTCTTCCCTGTAGCATTGGAGTGAGCTATGTTCATGATTTGTAAAGGAAGTTCATCATTGACTGCACATAATATCTTCACCCAAGCGTATTTTCTGTCTCTCTGTAAATTAAGACTCTTTCATTCCTTTCTTTGAAACCAAACCATTTCTCATATCAAATTCATAATCCAAATTGTTCATTTTATTTCACATTGACTTTATTTAAATAAAATCTTTAAATTACGTGTTCATAATTGTTACGATCTGCTGTTCACTTAGAAGAAAATTCCTTACATTGTTTTTATACATATGTATGTATGTTTGTGTTTGCTTGATTTGCCAGGAGGTAATATTAAGGTGGGTCCCATTAATTTGATACTTCATTTTAAATTAATTATCTCACACCCACACCCCGCTACAATTAGCATATAAAAGTATATCTAGTTGGATATTCTAAAGATATACAGTTGGGGTTTCATCTTGAGGGTAAAAGAACTGAAGTTCTCAGACCTCGTCTCCATTTCCGCTGGTGATGAGGGCTGAGGCAGAGGAAAGGCAGAGACCAAAGAGAAATCAACGCTATGGTCTCAAAAGAAAACAAATCTGAGAACTGGGGGAAGAAAGGTTGTAGCAGGCGGCGATCGTTCATCATCTTTGGGGTTTTGTAGAAACAACCCCTGAGAAATCTTGGGAAAACACAACCTGGGTGGAGGGAGCAGTCATTCATCATCATAAAATACCAATGACAATATTAATAACGTTTTACTTAAGGAAAAAAAAGGTAAATGGGTCAAGATGATTCTGTAAGTGTGCAAAACTTTCACAGATACAATCATTTAATCTTTAACAGATCTTGTGTCATGCAATAAAAAAATACACTTTTTGAACCTCTAAAAAAGGTTATTTACAAAAGTTGACCCCTAACACTTATTTTTTCAGACTTTTTTGTGGCCATTAGCTCTGAGGAAACAACATACCCTTCCCACTTCCCAAACAAGTATTCTCTCATTAGGCTTGCAGAAATAAAAACTCAAAAACAAAATTGAATAAAGAGCCTCTAGTCTTCCATTTTCAACTTGATTTAGTATTTTCCCATGTTTGGGCTCTACAAAATCTCAACAAGCATACCACATATCCTTTTTTTGCGCATTGTATCAAGCTTAAAGCTTTTGAAGACCCAACACTTACAGTATTACACACATGCACATGCACACGCTCACACACTCACGCACGTTTCCAGCTATCATCATTTGCCATGATTCCAGGATAGACAGCATATCCTGTCTGTCTGCCTTACTGTAGCCATTCTCTCATACTAGTCTAGCCTAGCGGGCGTGTCATTGTTCAAATGGCTATTCCAGCTTTGCTTCGGCGCACGCAGTGTATAATGGGGTGTAAATGTATCCCTGTCTGATCGTAACCCCCTCGTTGCTGAGTGACAGTCAGCAGTCTGGCTGGACTTCAACAACCCTACAGAAAATCCTGAGTCACAATGAGATCATAAAGAGACAGGGAAGGAAAAGAGTGCTACTGCCTATCCAAAGAGTCAAATGTTCAGGTGTGGTGTGTTTGCTCAAGTCTTGGCTGTTGTGGAAGCAGGGAGGGAGAGAAGAAAAGAGGGTATTCTCCTCACATCTGGGCAACTCGTTTGCAATCAGCTCTGTACAGAACATCTGCTTTCATGGTATCATGGGAGAGGTCTTACAGTTACACACTGTAAGCCTCCCACACCTGTAATACTACAGGAGCAGGCATGGAGTCTGCATCACAACCATGCTGGCTGTTATTTACTCTCCAGCCAGCATGGTTTTAATGACCTACGACCCCTTCCACACGAGAAGTCATAAATCATACCCCCAAAAATGTGGTAGTCTATTCGTGCCTTGGTCATGAGAATGTGTTATGTTTGTACATTGCCAGCTCTCTACTGTACAAAAGGAAGAATGATCAAGGGTGCTTGGCAGTAAAATTACATTGTGTCCCTGTACCGGAGGAATCCTTGGTCAGATTAGGACATTCCTGCACTCTTAACACAATGGCCTGGAGGGACTGAGTGTTGTGTGTGTGTTTGTAAATGTGTGTGTTGAGAAGGATTGGGGTGGGGCTGAGAGGGGGGGGAGCAGTGGGCAGTTAAGGGCAGTATGGGGTGGAAATGGGTTACAGAGATGCAGTCAGACACTCCTCTGTGTTCGAGTTCAATACATCGAATACATCTTTTTCACTTTCAACCTTAGTCTGACCTCCCCATAATCCTGCCTTTTTCCCTCACCATAAACTACAAACAAGGAAGCCGCAGAGTGCATCCCTGACATTCAAAGTTGCCAGATAAGCATAACCCCCACACAAAAAACACTTTGCTTCAAGAGAGCAGACACACCATTTCGTTGCCTGCCCCACACAAGTGTGATTTACATCTGCTAAATTGTTTTACCCCATCTTGGTGCCATATTTTGCCAGACTTGTAAACATTCAGCACAGCATTGTCTCTGAATTACATTTACATTTAGTCATTTAGCAGACGCTCTTATCCAAAGCGACTTACAGTAAGTACAGGGACTTTCCCCCCCGAGGCAAGTAGGTTGAAGTGCCTTGTCCAAGGACACAATGTCATTTTGCACGGCCAGGAATCGAACCAACAACCTTCTGATTAATAGTCCGACTCTCTAACCACTCAGCCATCTGATCCCCAAATTGTAACAGGTAGTTCCTGTTGAATTACCACAACAGGAACCTCAGGTTATGTCATCTGCCACCTCTGAGGACAACTGTGCATGTGTGTCAAGGAGTAGGGAGGTGGGGATCTGGGAGGATGGGGGAAGGGCAGTATGGAGGAAGTGGGTAACAAGGACTAAGGTGACACAGCAGGGTGAGTTACAGACATGTAACTCGCAGTCGCAGGATAAAAAAAAACACAATACCGACTATGGTGACAGCTTCCCCGATGACCAGACATGAATGAAGGAATTTGTGCATCTGTCTACCTACTACACAGATGGAAGATTGCGCTATCCCTCTGCTTATCTCCGTATTTCATAAACACTGAGTATGTTATGTGTTGTATGTATTTCAGTTCATTCCTTGGACCTTTTCAGACAGGTGGAATGCGAAGGTTTTAGACAAGTATACTAGTTAGAAGGGCAAGAACATTCCCAAAACGGTAATATGAACCACTATGGGCAATGCCACAAACTCATACTCGGTACGCATACATTTTTTGTTTCAAATTTTTGTTATAGCTAATTTAACAGTGTTTTCCTTTTCATATGTATGAAGGTCGTAATTATGCCAGTGACAAGCCGTAGCTAGGAGACAAATGGCAACACACGAAAGGAAGAAGGAGGCGTTTTTTTTAGACAGCTGCAATTTTGGAGGATGACTGTATAGTCTGAGCAAAAATCGAAGGATACAGTTCACGCTCTTCTACAGAACAAGCAGTCCACAGAAGGACAGGAATGTAGCTCAGACAGATACTGCTATAACTCCACTGCCCCCGAATCCCTGGCCTGCTCACCCCCCGCCACAAAGAAAAGCTTGGACGGCTTTTTTTCTTCTCCCAGAACACCGTGGGCCACGGCTGTCTAGGTAAACTTTCACACTTCAATGAGCAAGTGCTGTAACTCACTGGCTAGGTCTCTCCCTAATATAAGCATACCGGGGGAAAAACGTAGAGACTTTGTCTCTTTCTCAGGGAATGCAACCCTCACCAGACAAGGAGTAAAGATAACAGTATTATTTACTATTTGATTAAGTATTCTTGGCAAACTCTTGTACTCATGGTTTTCTAGCATCTTCCATGTAAACACAATAATCTATAGAACCTCCAAACCCAACCAAATTGGCCAAGGGAAACAGTGAGCGGCAGCTGCTTCAAAGTCTATCTGACAGTTCTCTGGTCTTCCATCTGCTTGGCTGAGATAACACAGGCTAAGTCCGATAGACATCAGTCTGTGGGGCATGCCATGAGGTGATACAGCCTTACAGTGGAAGAAAAAGGTCCACTCTAAGCTGATTTGTGTGATTTGTTTTTAATTTCTCCAAAAAAAAGAGGAATACCACATGAAACCCCATTAATTGTAACAATGTTTCCTTTTTGTAGACTAGCAAATCTAGCCAAATTTGAGATCTGTCCGCCTACATGTCTGCACTACTCCTTAGTGTACACCACAGCCACACATACCCAGACTTGCTCTTTCTCCTACTCTATCTCACAGACAGTACACAGACACACACACTTACATGCACACAGTCCCAGTCAACTTCTAGATCTACCCCTCACACAGGCATGGCAAGCACAGACACACACATACACTCACACCAGACCGCTGCCCACCCTAGCATTACATTCAGAAAGTCTCACAGCTTTCCAATTACATTAGAAATGTTAATGCAGCCACAGGCAGCTTTCAACACACAAGCAACAGTTATGGTACCTTGAAGCCAAGAACCGGGAGACATGCAGACATTCCTTTTCCACTAACAAACCCTCTAGTCTCTGCTGAAGTGACTGCTTATATGTTTTTACTAAGCCCTGGTAACTTAATTTGTGAGCCAGGTAGTGAACAGAAAGGGGAAGCAGGGTTGCCGGGTGATCATTAGTCAGACATTATTTCAGCTGTCACCAACAAAAATAGAACTTTTTCTTTTGGGCCTTGGCGTGGTCTAGGATCTGTAAAACACACCAGCGCACATAATCCAGCATCCTGTTGTGAATCTGACTAAGAGGCTGTGATCTCGATTACACATCCCTAAACTGTGCCCATAGAGACCTCAAACCCTAGAATGCTGAATGACATCATCAGCATCTGCCCGGGCTATAACTCCTCCCACGTAAAACAACCAACAACGGAAAAAACAGTTTGCTCTAATTTATTATTCCCCAAACGGAAAATCAATTACGAGGTGGAAAAGAACAGCTAACATCCAACTGGTATATATCATGAGGTCTTGAGGGTAATGAAGAGTTCAATTATGCTAATTTCCTGTGTCAGTCAAAGACTTGTGTTGCCATAGTGATGGTCGTTAACAGTGCTCTGAAATACCTAAGACGCACACATTGTGTTAATTTCTCAACAGAAATCAGATAATTGACCCTCCAGCAACCAGGACAACGTTTAAACTTGCTATGATCCGAGTAAATCTACTATGTTAAGATAATACATTTTATGTAATTTTTTGCAGTGATTTGATTAAGGAATTTCTCGATTGGGGCTTCCAAAACCCAAACCTGCCTAGCAACACATTTACATTACCATGAGAGTGATTGGCTCGTGAATTTTATTGGCTGTCGATTGGGATGTCACAACAAATCACAGCAAAACCACCCAAAATCTGAGTAATAGGAGTCAGAGTCAGATGGCTGAGCGGTGAGGGAGTCGGGCTAGTAATCAGAAGGTTGCCGGATCGATTCCCCACCGTGCCAAATGACATTGTGTCCTTGGGCAAGGCACTTCACCCTACTTTCCTCGGGGGGAATGTCCCTGTACTTACTGTAAGTCGCTCTGGATAAGAGCGTCTGCTAAATGACAAAAAATGTAAAAATGTAATGGTTTTCATTAATGTTGTCTTTAAGCCATAATAAAATATGCCAGTCTTTATCAGTGACTTTAGTATACATCCACCCACCTCCCAGCAAATATAGTTTTGTTTTTTTTCCAGCTCAACAAGCTCATCATAAGTATAAAAAGAAAGAAACACACATGCAGAACAAGTCAAATAAACCATGATCATCTCTACTGCCAAAAAAACTGAACAACTGTTCAACCGTTTCCTTTTTTATGAAAGGACTGAAACTGAGGATGAAGGTATGGACAAGAAGTATTTAAAGCACCAAGCTATGACAGAATCATTGAAACGTGTTGTTTGCAACTTTTGGCATTAGTATGGGAACGGCTTTGTTGTTACTGTGCCGATTGCTGTCTTTGTGATGGCTGACAGCAAATGCCACAAGCACACCAAACAAAAGCAGAAGGCCAACACACATGTTTACTGAAAAGAAGACATTGAATCGAAGTTGCGGTGACATGTGACAATGTTCCAAAAGGCCAATTGTAGGTTGTTCCTGCCAGCTAGGTTTGTTTGCACTGAAGACAGGATTACAGAGTCCAGTCATTATAGAGTATAGAGTGCATGAGGGATTTTAGGTGGAGTTTCCTTTTCAGAGTGTGAAATTTTCCTGCAAGCAACTATTATGTGACCCTGAGAAACTGTGCTTGACCTAACAATAACACAGCCTGTCGGTGTGACTGGTGAGGATACCCAGATTGTAGGAGGATAGTTTCCATCCCAACTTCCCAACAGCATCTACATGTTCAACAGTTCCAACCGTTGCCTGGAATGCTAGAACTGCTTTCTAACAATCCATTTGACATCCTGTTGATGTAATGCAGTACATCATTATTTTGTTCTTCTTTTCATTTTACAGCTCCATTGTAGTTTTATACCACTCATTCATTTGCATTCATTTGTATAATTCATAAATGTTACTGTATACAGCTCACCATGATCTGCAGAGCAAATAGATGTATTTAGGATAGAAAAAAACACGATCATGTGATAATTGTATTTCAAAAGACCCGCAAAAGAGGATGACTGAAGTTACTGTAAGTACACAAAAAGGCTGTACTTACTCACTTCACTTTCTACACTCAATCCAATAGTTTAATCTTCAAGGAGAGATGAAAGGTTGGAGGGTAGACACTAATTCAATTTCAATGGTTCACTAGTTTAGTGGGACATTTAACTTGCAGTGAAATAACCTACTAAATATTATGCCAAAAAACATTGAGAACAGCTGGATTTCCATTAATCCAATGATATGCACAACATTTGGGATGAAACGTCAAATGATGAGTAATGATGACCAATTTAGCTGACAGTGTCTGTAAAGTTTTAATTCATGAGAAAATCAATCTGTCACAATGATATGAATCAGAAGAGTGTGACCAATGCTGTACTTCTAATAAGACTTTATAAAGTTTGAATTAGACAGACCGTCCTTTTACTGGGATTAATCTAACAAGATCAATTCACTTTCACAAATTCTTCATTTGTTGTGGGTGGTTACTGCGGTAACCTATTTCTTGACATATGAATACTTTATTACCTTAAATAAATAGCTCTGACTGTTTAAAAGTTTTAATAGTGTTTTTTATTTTAAGCTCAAGCTGTAGTGTTTCTTTGAGATCACAGAACAGGCATATTAGTCTGTAAAAAGCATGGGTTATTTAATGTCTAAGTCTTGCAGAGAAATAAAGGATCGAAGAACTGGATGACTCCATCAAGGTGAATAGTCCTGCACGGTGACATTTTAGGCTATCATTTACGTGACCTGCAAATGAGCAAAAGAGACTGATCACACGAATGTCACCATTCAGATTTTTTGTGTGTATGGTCGCCCTGCACCGCCCACGCCCATGTTTCCCAGTCCCAGCCACAAGTTTTGACAACATCACGGTCAAGATACTCAAACAATGCATATGGATGCACATAGGACTACAGGTTTGACACAGACCCTTTGTTCTAAGATGAAACACTGGCCTATCCAGGGACGTGCGCAGGTACGGGCTATTGTTGGCCAGGCAACAGCCCATTTGCCCTGATTGGCTGATCTGCCCCTCTGGAGAAAGAGACAAAATAAACTTTTGTATTTTTTTTGTGACTGCATCAATACGATAATCCCATCATTAGTAAAGTTAAATAAAATCAAATAGCGATATTTTCCAGTTCGGTGTGTTAATTTATTTTGCCACCATAACGTCAGTGTTGCCCTCTGCCCCCAATCACATGACATTGTTTGTATTCTCACGCCGGTGCACTGCGAGTGAAGGAGAGGTAAAACCCTTCCACTTTCACGTGACTTTTTGAAGTAATGAAGATAATGTTAATCGCTTTTTTGAGCTTGTATGAGAAAAAAAGTTATGTTAGAACAATACAGGGGCGGAGCCAACAAAGGGGCACAGAGTGGCACGTGCCCCTCCTGGAATCTGATTGGTTGTCAGGTGCCCCCCCCCCTATTTTCAGTGGCTCTAAATTATGTCAATCTCAATAAGAAATCATTTAAGATCCTTTAGCGATCTGCCTGGACAGAACATGACAGAAGCCATTCCCGCTTTTCCTAAAGGTTTACACTCTGTGGACAGCGTAAACTGAGGTAGGTTTTGATGGTGTGTGTATATAGGATAGATGAATTGTAATTATACAATAGTATTTAAAGTGCACATTTACCAGATAGCTCAGACACCCTCAGTGGCCTTTCGTGGCGACAACATTCTGCGCCATTTTACTTAGGACCCGCGCTCATTCACAAGACAACCAGTTTGAATGTTACATAGGGTGACCAGACGTCTTTTACCCGGACATTCCTTCTTTTCAAGACTCAAAATATGCATCTGGAAGGGATTCCAAAATCTTTGTTTTAATAATTACGCCATTAAAAGTTTTGGAAAAGGGTATCTCCCTTATGTTCCACCTTCTTGCAGGAGCTCTGACTGTAGAGAAACTGTCATTGGTCGACCGCCTTCTTAGTGTTGCCAGATGCACGATAATTATCCTTCAAATACGATAATTTTCAATCTGGCAACACTGAGCACCTTCCCGCCTTTGCTATCATTATTGCTTTAATATATGAGGAGGACTAAAAAGTGTCTTAATTTTCTTATTTTAATATGTGGCCATATAAAGAATGTATTATTATTAGGGCTGTCAATCTCTAGCCTGGCTGCCAGCCCAATTTAGCCCCGCCCACCCCCAAAAAATTGGTTGAGAAGTTGGGTCAGGGGAACCTCGGTTCGGGAAAAACTATGTCCGAACAGGAGCTGTTCGGACCAATCAAATTGTCAGGGCGGGCTTTATACGATGATGGACAGATGATCAACAGTAGCGTAATCAACCACGTCACCAAAGAGCGCTTGGGTTGAATTCGTTTTCAAGAAACAACATATTACGTTGCTCTGATTAGATCACAAGAGTACTTCCAGCCTAAACTATCCCATGCAAGCAAAGCACACAGCTAGTAGCAGCAGCGTTAGCACTGTAGCAGCAGCAGCGTTCGCTCCTGTAACAAATGGCAGACAACACTCGCAAAAGAAGCGAGCAGCTGACTGAGTTCAACAAAATAGAAACTGTCTTGTTCAATATTAAGATCAATCTGTGGTTGTTTAAGTATCTGAAATATGTTTGAGTGAGATTTGAATATTATGGAGCAGGATATCATAGTAGGCTATGAGACAACATTTCTTAAATTTATTTTATTTTCCAGACATCAAATTTTGTAGATGTTTATTAGAGCTAGCAGTATAGTTTGTGAGTGAATAAAACTCCCTCACAATTTAAGTTGTGTTCCATCTGAACTTCTTAATTAATCACAATTAATCATGTGAAATAATGCAATGAATTGCGATTAAATATTTTAATCGCTTGACAGCCTTAATTATAATTAATATTATTTCGAATTTTGTATTTATAATTATTGGTTTAATATATGGACACAGGGCTCTCAAGTTTGAAGACAGGCAAGAGTGACATTCTCTCCCACCCCCGTCAGGGGGTCAAAATTAATTAATTAATTGCTTTTTACCTGACATCTTTGAAAGGCAGCAATGATTAATGCATCCATGGCCAGGATATAATAATAAAATATGACTTTATTTTAAAAGTCAAAGGAATCGGGCCTATGTACATCCCGCACTGGGTTCGATCCTGCCATCTCTGACATCCCAAGCGCCGCCACTACCAACTACGCCAACGAAAAGCTAGATAACTGTTGATGCGGGTGGCCTCTTAGTTACCTGACCAGTGAGTTTCACCGATACACACCGGCTAAATCTATGAACTACTTGCTCTGAGCAGGTGTTGTCAGTGAACAGGCTGTAAAACTGTTGGTTAAGAGACTTGTGAAAAACTTATGCTAATTACCTGGGAAACATTTTTTAACAGCAGTCAAGTTGTCATTGTTTGTGTCAAACAAGTTGTGAATTTGTTGTAACATTAAAACAGGAGATCATGACTGTGCTCAAAGTGATGCTCGAGATCCAGCGGTTTGCTTTGTAGGTGAACAAAACTTTCGGAAGAAGTAGCAGAATCATGAAAAATTACAGGATATGCTTTTTTCCATTGGTTGTTGCATTAAATCTTACCCAGATACAATGGTGCTATTTTCCGATTGGCTATTGTATAGACCCTTTCTTTTTTTTGATTGGCTGATAAGTGGCAGGTTTGACTAAGGAGACGCGCTTGACTGCCGGTTCCATAGTGAGAGTGGGGCTGCCCAAGGAATTTTGGTTGGGTGCTGCGGCATATTAAATATATTATAAATATTTATTTTCAGCGTGAGAAATACAATGTGTGGCGGGAGGGCGTGACTGAAGACCGAAATGAGTGACTGTCACTCTCAATGCGTGACACTTGAGAGCCCTGTGGACAAGACACATTAAAGACATTAAACAACCATTGAAAGCAACAGAAGCACTGGACTAAAGATTTTTTTACATTTGCACTTTGCGGTGCTAATGGTTAAAATAACAAAGCTATGATATTGATGTAGTTAGCTAAATAAAATAAACATATTGCTCTTATTGTAATTCTGTTAACCTAATGCAAGATGTTTAGGAATTTATGTCGCTAGTTTAAATTTAAGTCGCTAGTCTAAATGTAACTGCTAAGCCATGTCAGGCTAAGTTAACTAGTCACAAACTGTAATTTCATGACGCTAGTTAGCGAATAACCAAAATAGACATGGCAATTCTAACTCTGTGCTATCTTGAGTTAATTGTAGTTAAGAACTGTCTCTTGGAAGTTTTTGTGTACCTTCTTGTGACTTGAATAAGCCTTTGTTGATTTTCTTATCACTGTGCTTTGGTATTCTAGAAGAGGTGAAGTGACGCTAAATTATACGTAATTTAACGTTAGCTAAGCACAAAACTTTAGGTAGTGATTCTGTTGAAAAAAAGCACAGAAATTAACAACATTATTCTGTGTGCTTTATATGGTTTATAGGGAACATTAAAGAATGAAAAGGAGACGTGAAATTAAGGATTCTTTACTTAATTGGATGCCCCCCCATTCACTGATGACCCGAATCCCCCCCCCCACCCTCCTCTACTGAAAATATTCTGGAGCCGCCCCTGTAGCAATAGCCTAGGTCAAAGGAGGTAATAATCTGATCGTTTTTATATTTCCTGTACAGTATTTTTACCTATTAATATGACAATGATGTGTATTGGACATGCCCTAATTAAAATACATGAAGTGCATCGGCTGCAGTCCTCGGATTATTATCTTTTACAAATTAAGTTTGTTACTAGTACATTTCATGTAAGCAAGTGAAACAGTGTGGGCTACCATAAAAGTTTGCTGTAGTCAGTCAGAAGTAAACCTGAAATATTCGATTTGGTTCTTGTTTCTGGGTATTCATCGTTGTAACTATATTTACAAACTATAGTTATAAACGAATGTGCATCGTCAAATGAACTGCAGATTGTATTCTTAACATTCGTATTCCCCCTACTCTGAATCCTTAGTTTAGCGCAGTTTTGTACATTTGCCATCACTATATGTCCGTCTTCGACAACTCAGAAGACATTTTCCCACACGGTGTGTGGCGCAGGGAGGATGAACCTGCGCTCCCCCTGAAACATCATGTAGCAGCCGAATAACCAAAGACATAACTTGTTGAAAGTTTAGTTATTGGTGCTAAGTAGCCTATGTGAAATTAATTAATTTTCGTTCAATATCACAGGTGATTCCTTACGTACACAAACCAATGCATGTGCTTCACGCGAATATCCGGGCCAAAAGCTTTACAATAAACTGCTTACCTGATGAAATAGGCTCCTGTTTTGTTTCAGAGGACTCGACATAAGTACCTAACTGTATCCAGCATAAAAATAAGACCATGAGCTCGCTATTCTCCATTTCTGTAGCCTTATGGTTTAGGAGAGGACAGTGCCGTGTTCCTTCTCTCAGCTGAGGACCACTGGACCATTTGCTTCTGTCCGCTCTAGTGGTCAAGACCCCTACCCTGGAGGTCGGCGGCTCTCGCGATAATCAAATAATGAAGAGAGACAAATAACGTCACAGTCCCTGTGAGAAGTTTTTCAGCCGCTTATTTGCCCTGGGGCATGGTATAAATACTGTAATTCAGAAGGAACCGAGAGCGAAAGGCGTGGTTCCTTAATTGCAACTCGTTTGCTGCTTCCAGCACAGGGAGTGAGATGGCGATGCAATCGCTGTGCACACTTGGTGTCGACGCCTGGCTCGAAAGTGTGATTGAACAAGTACAGCTGTGTTTGACAAACCCCCCTTCCGTCCGCAAGGTACCCCACCCTGGTCCCCTCCCCATATGCGAAGTGTGCTTGTGTGGTCACTTTTCGAAATTATTTTCTGGACTCAATATGTGTACGTTTTCCGTTGAAAGAAAAGATTGTCTACCACTTCCCTCGGCTTTTCATTAATGTTAGGATCAAGTTCAGTGATCTGTTTCTTTATACATGGCACCATTTTTGAGCTATCACATTTATTGAGTTCTCGTCATCTTACAATACAAGTTGTATGTGTATATGTTTACTGCACAATAAATCACATAATGGTGATTTGGTACATCCTATTGAGACATAATTTCGTTTTTTAATTACCTTTTTCATTTTTTCTTTACCTGTTTTTTATCTGCCCTTAAGGGAGTCTTCAGCTGTCTTGAGTGCAGGAAAATATGTAAATATCAGTCATAACCTTCAACTCAGCATCCTGACTTCCCAAACACATGGGGGTTCTGGAGTGTCAGGGGGTGATGAGCTTGGTGAAAATACGGACAGTGCATTTTGGGGAAAAGACCAGCAGAGTTAGTTTTGGGAGAAAAGGTTTTGGGAGAAAAGGCAGCATCATCGTTCCCTATTTATCTCCATGGCGCTCGAAGTCAAACTTTCCCATTTGTGCTTTCTCTCATTTGTGCCTCTCATTTTGATATTATGTGTCTTAAACTTAGTGGCCTAGGCGTGGGGCTGGCTGTGTCTGTGTACCATAAACGTGACTGGCAGCTGTGATGACTTTCAGGGGCTCCCTCTGATGACATCATCTGCCTCTTTGTCTGAAAATGACCAAGGAAGAGTGACTGCACATTTTACAAGTGAAATGATTTAGTTGCAGAGGTATCTGTTAAAACCAGATAACAGTGTAATGCCATGAAATCCATACGTTTGACTTGGACTGTGACCAACATTTTATGCACTTTATTGTAAACAGCTGAACGTCTTGTAAGTCTATTACGAGCAAGCGTTGTGCTTTCTCGATCAAAAGTCAAAGATATAAATAACTTGTCATGGCTGGATTAGCTAAAGTAAACGTTGTGTTTCAGATAGGCAGACTCTCACACACACACACACACTTTCACAGAGTCATCTATTTAGTGTGTTCAGAACTCATTATTGGAGTGTATCGTACCCTGGAGAACTATAAACGTTTTGACAAGGTATGTAACGACAAAAATAAGAAAATAAAGACTCTGATAGAACTCATATGCCAGTACGTTTTTGGAACTGAAATCAAACATAATTTTAAAATGTGCTGCAAATGGCCTGCAATGGGATTATGTGAAAGTGTTTAACAACATTTGTACCCCAGAAGGTTACAGTACAGAAGAAGGGCAAAGTCCCCAACAATGTTGATGGTCAGTCAAGGAATGGTCCATATTTACCAGCCATAGTGCTCTATTATATAGTACAGTGCAACAAAAACAACCTCAAACATAAGTGAAACACTTAAGCAACACTTTAATGCAACATTAAACAGTGAGTTAAATAACTCTACTGCATATAGGGTAAGCACATTACGTGCCCTGTTTTTGACTTTCAGTATTTCTGTATCAAGTTCACACATTAGCCAAGTTCATTGTGTGTGGGTGAAACATTGTCCTTTTTATGCCACTTTTATGCAAGCAAGCCTTATGGAGACTGAGATCCAAAATGTGTCCAGTTAGCTGTAATGTAAAAAGCAGACTATAGTTCCAGTACTGTTGTGGCAACAGTGGTTTTACGAAGACTTTTAAAGCTACCGTTTGAAGTTTAATGAAGCTGAGGGCTTGGTTGCCGTGATGAATCTACATAAATCCTTCACGACAAAGAGTTAATTAGTCCTGTATTAAACTTTAGACTAAGCACATGCCCTGAAATAAAACATAATTATCAGACATAAGGCTCAAGATTGCTCAAAGATCAGACACAGTAATGATGGCCTCACTGGGGAAAGTTCTGAGCTGAGTTGAATACAATAGACCAAAGTTGATCTGAATCCTGAGTCCCTCCAAGCTACAAAATAATAGATAATAAAACATCAATTACAGTAATAGAATACTAAAAAATAAAAACTTTTGTGATTTGATGAGAATACTTTGGGAACAGAACAAAATCAAATAGATTAGAAAGACCATATGTATTCCATTTAAGCATTTATCACTTGGTAAGATTTTGGTCAAAGGAAAAACCATGACCCACAAATTTACTTTCTACAACCAGACTATGAACTCCCATGGTTACAAGTCAAATGACAAAATAAAATATTGAGCCGTATTGGCACACCAATGTCTCCCCTGTACTCTGGCTACTCTCTATATCTGGCTTGGTGGCTCTCAAAGATATAAGCAGTTGCAATCTCAATTACAATGGTGAGTAATCTAACCTAGAAACTGGAATTCCCAAACCCTAACTGAGACTTAACCATAATTACCTTATGGCTCCATAAAAAGGATTTGATTTGGTTACTTTGATCAGCCTACTATGAGTTTAATTACTAGTGCAGGTCAATGGAAAGCAAATCACTCTTTTCCTGCAGCCTTCCAGCTTCCTGTCTGTTCATCTTGCCATCATCTGACCACGCTTTGTCAACGTGGGTCCCCTCTTATGAGGCCACAGGCCAGCCATTAGTTCAGGGTGTAGCCTGGGGAGCTTTGGTTGGGAAGACCAGGGCCGGAGAAATATAGGCCTCGTCTCATCGAGCAGAGTTGATCATAGCGCACTTAAAGAAGAAGTACCCTTTTCATGTCACCCTGCAGTTTGTCCTTGAATATTAAAAGATCAACATTTGCAACTTTGACCAGGTGTCTTTTTTATTATTTTATCAAGAGCAATCAAGAGTTGTGTAGTAATATTGTATTGAAATATATGTAGGTCACTTTGATGGGAGGTTCCATTTGTCACAGCCTGGTAAAAATCCAACTTCTGAGCAAATTAAAGATATTAAGATTGATCGCCATGCTGGACCCAGTGATTTGGGGTTGAGAGTTTACTGGACAGTCTAAGGGACATGGGAGTATCCCTCAGCCCTAAATTACACAGGATGAGCTTTTAGAATGTCCTTTCATTTGCGTAATGCCAAAAGTTATCATTAGGTAGATTATGCTAAAACCAGAGACTCGAGCAAAGAAAATGTATTTATACCTACGTCCCCCTTTTGTACTGCCCATCATCCCCCAGGGAATGTGCATTGTAAGCAGGATAATAATGTTCATTGGGTTTTGCAGTCAAAAGATGTGCCAGAATGGGAAGAATAAACAACAGACAAAATTGCCTTTTTTCATGCAGCAGCTTTAAAATCTGAAAGTTGACGATGTTGGATATACATTGAAGCAACACAAAGTGCGATTGTCAAATGTGCAGCCCCCTTTAGAGCTTGAAACTGCCCTTACCACCTTCATTGTGGACCCACAGTGTTTTCTTAGGCTGCGTTTGTACAGATGTTGGTTAGGCCTTTTGATTAAAGATGTGGACCTAACACAGACACAGGAAATTCCAGATGTCCTGGTTGGGACCATTGCAATCCCCCCTCTAACAAATCACATTGCTTGTTCTAATTTTGGCACAGCTTGCAGTTAAAAGCTGGATCTTGCAGTAATTCAACATCAGATGTAAATAGTGTAACCCTTTATCAGTTAATGTAGTCTTGAAGAAACAGCTAAAACGTTACCTTAATCAGATTCAATAGTGAGGTATGTTTTTCCAAACCCACTGGCTCCTGAAATCCTACAATAGGTTAAATGCAGCAATGCTCCTTTACTTCCCATGTAATGTGCAGTTTGGAAGCCCCAGCATGCATTACATCTGTAGTGTAAACACATCGCATAACAGGCGTTGTTGGGTTTCTGCACTTACACGGCTGCTTCAGAAAGTTTGTGAGGCAAAGCACATAAAAACGTTAGCTTGTCTTTAGCATGCACTCGTCACCCCTTGACCCTTCAGTCACACGCATCTCTATGGTGACCCTGCTGTCTGAGGTGGCAAACAATAAGATCTTAGGCTGTTTATGAGTTGTTCAGGTTTTGAGAATGCTTGATTACAGGGAAAGTCTATTGATGTGGTTGTTTTACACAAACCCCACATTCATAAGCTTTAAAGACAAAATGTGCATTGTGTCTGTGCTAGGTCTGCTTTGTTTATCTCTGTGTCGAAGGTTGTGCTAGAAATGTTGGTGTGGTAGTATTGCTCCAATTGCTCTACCCAAACTGCAGTTATGTCTCCCAATTTCCCAACCATACTCTTTGGAACATTCTGATGAAAATGTGCAATCGGAAACATTAAACCATCTGAAAGGACTTGAGCACACAAAAATCAAGAGAGCACATCCAGGGTCAAAGAGCATTAGAGGTCAAAAGCCTTGGCCAATGAAACATTAACCCTAACTGATCTAAGGTCAACTCCATTGTAACTAAGTTAGACCGCTTTATTTGAGTAAACAAATAAACACATTCATAACTCGAACATAAAAAATGTGTCAATCACTGAAACAGTTTGTGTGCAACAGACACTGAAATATGGGATGATTACAAGTAAGTCGTAACCATCTTGCCAATAACCACTCAGATGCCGGTAGAAAATAAGTGGTTTATGTTGCAGAGATTGAGACATGAGGCTCATTAACTTCATGAGGCTGAGATAGAAGTTAAGTTAATAAAGTTAGTTAATAAAAGATTAATGGAAAAGCTCAACCTCTCCCAGAAATCACTACGTCTAGAACAGTGTGTGAGAATTTAGCAACGGCTGCTGTCAGTGTATCTTGGTCTGGAGTCTCAAGAACACCAGTGCAATGCAAAGCCAGGTCAATGACCTCCAATGACCTTGGACGGAATGAGGCAGGAACATCTAGTTCCTCAGCTGTGTACTATATACACTATTAATTTCCTATATTTCAAAACATCTGTTGATGTGAAACTTATAATATGCAAAACCACCAATAATTGTGTATAAAGTATTCAACTGATTAGATGTATTGGATCTGAGGAGTCAGGTGGCTGAGCGGTTAGGGAATCAGCCTAGTAATCAGAAAGTTGCCGGATCGATTCCCGGATCAATTCACGGCCGTGCCAAATGACGTTGTGTCTTTGGGCAAGGCACTTCACCTTATTTGCCTCGGGGGAATGTCCCTGTACTTACTGCAAGTCGCTCTGGATAAGTACGTCTGCTAAATGACTCAAATGTAAAAGTAAATCTGCCTGAATAATTATTACACTTCAAATTCATGCTGTCCCTCACCGGTGATAGCCAGACCGCCTTCCAGCGGCACAAAGTCAACATTACAGTGGGATGAACTAATGCACTAGAACAAACACAGGGAGACCGTAATTTGAGTTTCCTATAAACAGGGCTCAAAAAAAAAAAACATATCAAAAGTTTGGCATGAGATTACCATACCAGTCGACGGAGGGGGTATACACCTACTAATTATTTTGATTGGCATTACTGTAACTCTGTACAATTTAAAACAACTATCATCAACAATTATGTCGGCAGACATCTTCCCTCAGACCAAGCCTACTTCCTTCTCCTATTCTTGAAATAGTAATGTGATACACACTTCAGTTGGCTTTGATAAGAGAGTGTTGTTGTTACAGGAATCCAGACCGTGTTGCCATGGGAAAAAAAGTGATATTCCCAATTATGTTCTCAGAGCGCAAGCCAGCTAAAGGATAATTTACTGAATTTGTAAAACTTGTGAAAGTCATTTTTCCTCAAGCTGACATGACATGTCAGCACATTGCATTAAATATTCTGATGAAAATGTGTTTTAATACATAACAAATTATTATCTAACAGTGCATCCCTACATTCAGTGTATCATCAATTGCAACAGGCTTGGACTACAGTGTTTTGAGGTTAAAATGGCATGTTTCTAAAGCATTTACAGTGAAACCTGAGTCTATGACCAAATACACAACAGAGACACTGATATTAAGATTTCATCATTTGTACTGTGTGTTCATTTAGCCTACAATTTAGCAAATGGGATAGAAATATAAATAGCACGATACAAGATGGCTAGCTCATGCCCTCTTGTGTAAGGTAAAAGAAACATTGCACAAATGTACACACTGTTATAAAACATGCTCCTATCTGAATATAAATAACAAAGACTTTTCAGGTAAAATACAAAAAATCATCCCATACCTATCCAGTTAAATTAACCTTAATATTGAAACAGTTTGGTCAGTTTATTAAATATGAAAAAAAATACCAACAAAAAATAAAGTTACTGTAAACATCTATTTTCTCAACCAAAAATATATCATGTTTGTTTCTAAACTCTTGACATATCATTTTGGTAGATAAAATCCTCACCACACCCATTTCTGTTTACCTTTCCAGTCTTGTTTATGGGAGGCAGTTATGACACATTATGCGGTATAGGGTTGGTATAATTCAACCTTTTATAGGACTGAGGGTTCTTGGTTCTAAGAGACAACACAACCACAAAATACACACACACATACAAACATGCGCATACCCCCCAACCCCCCAACACACACTCACGCAAAGACAACCACACGTTCCGCATCTAGATCCCCTCATTGTGTACCCCCACTCTTGAACTCATATTGTGTGATCCAACCTGAGATGCTATCACTATTACTAGTTAACTAGAAGTTACATTCAGCTGTGCTCTCTTAAAATTACAACACATACTCCGTCTGAGGTACGTATAATAAAAAAAATTCATGTCATGTCACAGAGAATTGTATATCCTGGTGCTGGTCAATCGGATGGTGTTACTTCTGGTAGTGTTGATACGGTGGCTGTGGATCTTCAAATGCCCCTAGTTGTTGTTGGAGCTTTCAAAGAACATGAAATCCTAGAAACAAGTTGTGAACAAAATATAATTATTTAAAATATATATATATGTTGTAGCCCAACAGATATTTTGCAATACAAACTTGTGAAATGTACCTAAAAAAAAACAAAGGGCAGGATTATGATGATTCACAGACACAAATTTTCAGCGCGAAAGAAGAAGGAAGAGCGAAGTAAAGTTTAGTTTGTCTTCGTTAATAAAGGGTAGTCTTATTTATGGGCATCTGTAAACCTCTTTGTGACATTGCATGTAAAAAGGGTTGCACTAATTTGATTGAATATAAAATACTTACGATAAGGAAACAGGCTCCGATCATCACAGCCTTCATCTTCACGTCCAGGTCCATGGGAAACTGGATTCCAAAGTTATCGGTGTCAGTAAACATCTCACGGAGAAGACCTGTCCACTGTTTACTGATCTTTCCAATCTTACTGACCTCATCCAGGGTCAAAATCTGCAAGAAATAAACCAAACTTCATAGAAAATAGTAGAATAAGGCAAAAAGGTACTACTACAATTTAAAAGATATTATATTACTACAATATATATATATATATATATATATATATATATATATATATGTGTATAATATATAACTACAATTTTTTTCTTTCATGAGCCACAAAATCACAATCTTGATTGGATATAGGATAACAGGTTATATATTGAGCGTGAACTAACATATATGGGGAATATAACCTAAATAATCGTTGCCGTTTTGGAACTGGCCCAGTGTCGGTCCGGATGTGAACCACATCCGTAAAACGGATCCGCGCCGGTATTGGCCCATTGTGCCGTTGGACACCGGCCCGAGTCCGTTTTACGGATCTGGCCCAGACTTTATGGAGGCTCTGGCCCGGATCTGGGCCAGATGATTTTTGCTATCTGGGTAGTATGTTCTGACTTCTTATGTAGCAACAATAAATGCAAATAAAACTTCACCTTTCAAAGCTACTTGGGAGGAGTTTACTACTGTCATATACTGTTTCAGCTGTCCACCTACCTCAGTTAGTGGGGCCCTGTATCCCTGACCCAACCAACTTTCATTACCTCCTCAATAAAAACTGATGAACGATGCACAGTGTACCACACAGACACATACCCCAAAGGATGACCTTTCAACCAGTATAGCCACCATCCCCTTAAATGTGGAGCATATTTCCTTTTTCAAAAGGAGAACTGGGAGGGTCCTACCTTGTAAAAATATCCAGAGGGCCGGAACGTAGAAACCTAACATACTTTGTTTTCACAAATATCATTAGGGGTTTGCCGTATATGGATAACGTTTACCTCAAAGTCAACATCTGGGAGGCAGCTCCAGCCGCAGAAAGGCCCATGGATCTTCAGTACGGGCTCTCTGTGTTCATTCTCCACAATGAACTTGGGAGAGAAGGGATGCCACTGTTGGAGGACGTAGCCCACTGTGTTTCCTGGTGGAGACTGAACCTCCAACTGAGAGTGGGATTGGGGGGTTGGTTTATGGTGGCAGTGGGGTTTGTGGGGTTTGGGTGTAAAAATAAATAAGTGAGAAAAAAAGTTGTAAAATAAACTATTATAAGTAAACAAAGAAAGGATAGAATATAGACAAAACTTGGGTTATAGGGTAATATCAGCCCAATGACTGAGCTATTGTATAGCTTGAAGTCTTGTAAATAAATGTGGGTCGGTTTTCTGTAAACCCATGATGCATAGCCTTGGTCTTATTGTAGGGGTACACCCAGAGTGTGGACATATTTTTGTATGCAGCCCCTGCGATTGCGTTGGGATGTCAATCATGGGTTCCACACCCTATAGCACCACAGAGCTTGGCCATAGGTCCAGTCAATCAGTAACTGGGAAGGTGGTGGACTGGCGAGTGGAGAGAACGGAGGGGGCGGGACAAGCGGCGGACAGAAAATGACGAGAGAGAAGATGGCAGCGCCCGGAGAGCTCCCAAGTTATTGGAAATAAATTACCGAATGATAAGTCGATTCTTTATAAGTTTAGCTTCAGCGTCAAGTTTATTCCGTTTGTTCCTGTCCGTGTCACGGAAGTATTACGGTCGGAATGGCCGTGTGGAGGAAGCAAGAGTCTGCATCACCAGCCTTGAAGATAACCCGGTGTCGCTGCTAAGAAGTAGCCTACAGTCCTTGATGTTCCCGCAGCTCTCTTGCACTCTCTCCCTCCTTCTCCCACGCCACTGACAGGTGGTGTGGTTCGTGAGTATTAGATACCCTGCCACATGTGACTCCACAACAGTCAACGAACAGCAAAGTGTCGGATCGTGATACGACCATTTTGAACTGAACGTACGAACAGCGAACTGCGTGCAAGCATGGAGCTGAATGTGTAAAATATGTTTATTGTGCAAAACGATCTTTTGTTATGGGTTTGAATGGTGTGATTTAATGTTTCTACGTGTAATCAAAAGTAAGAGTGTTAAACTTGACTTTCAGTTTATTGCATTTGTATATGTTGATAAGGTCATTAACACACAGTGGATTCAGTGTATTTTGGTACGGGGTATTGATATTTTGTGTTCTGGTTAATGTGCCCTTTCCAGTTAGACAGGTGTATCAATTAAGGGTAACACTCGTGAGAAGGGTTTCTGTGTGAAACAATGGTTCCAAATCTTAATTGAATAATTCATTAAACACAACTTTTTCTGAATCAAGTATTACGGTTAGTTCCACCTGTTACATTATGAAGATTTAAATCTCCATTATAGTGCTTCTTAGGTCTGGACTTGTGTTTATGGTCTCTTCCATTAATGGAAACAAAATAAACTGCGAAAAATATTTTATGCACTGAGTATCATATCAAGAGGAGAAAATGGCAAGAGAAACTTGGTGTGATCTCAATACTCAATTTTTGTATTCCGAGCTCACCTCTTGTAGACAGCAGGGGAAAAAGCAGGACATGCACTTGAGGGGCCTGCTGACCGTGATGATTTCCTCTCCGAAGTTGTCGAGGACACGGATGGTAAAGGAGCGCAGGGGTCCGCAGCACTGGCGACTCAGACAGTCGTTTTCCTCAACGGCGTAGAATACGTTCTGGCCCATGGCATTACGGACCTCGTACTTGTTGTTGCTCTCGAAGCCAACTAGGGCTGTGCACATAAACACACGTTGAACACATTAACCATACAAGGATAAGCAGGTGGGCAGTGCAAGCACACACATATACACAGGGCTCTTTAAGTCTCAAGCATTCACAGTGAGACACGCATTTCAACCAGTCACACATGCCACACCTTGAATTTCATAGAGTGAAAAGTGAGGGAAAATTTGTCCCGCTATATACAATTTATGGACGATGTGCAGGCATGTGGAGGGAAGTTTTCTGCGGAGTTGAGAGCTGTCTCTTAAAAGACTCCTACCAGCCAATCATAAGCACCAGCAAATCCACCAGGGCTGGTGGATTTTTTAATTTTTTTTTTTTTTTTAAGTAAATATAGAACTCACCTTCAATAATTTCCACTTTCTGTTTTATGAGTAGCTGGTCGACCTAGATAATACATGAAAAGAGAACAGAGAACATTACAAAATAACAAGAGTTTTTGTCTTTTAATTTATAGTAAGAATATGATCAAATGATTAAACTGAACTTACTTGTGTGAGATATTCCAATCCTCGCGGACAGTTTGGCATGCTGGGGTTGGGCACTTCGTACATATTCATTTTTCCTCTGATAGTGTGACGTTACCTTAGGTCAATGATTCATTACAGCATCATTATAATTGACCCAAAAAATCGTAAAGAGCGATTCAGCGCCATCTTCTGCTAACTTGACCCAATTACTCTCAAAAAGAAATAAATAAATCAATATGGACTAGCTAGAGTAGCATAGTCTGCTCTTTTATGAAGGTAACTGTTATTTTCCGTGTATATTTCTAAATATAATTGAACTAAGTTTTCAGGCTACGTTTGAAAGGGAAGCTATGCAGCGTTAGCTATAGCAAATACAAATTCTAGCTCACTTCATGTAGCTAAGTCCTACTTTGTTAGAACGGAGGTGCTGAGCTTCAAATGGAAGCAAACAACAAATCGCAATCCTTTTAGGACGCCAGCATTATTTCCCACCCACAAAGGCCCATGGTATGGCTTATGTAAAGGAACAAGATAGTTTTCTACGATTTAGGATGGCACTATTGGAGCGTTACATAATCATAAACACCATTGCTTCTGTCATTTTCATTCAATTAATTCTCAATTAATTCTGGAGTTCTCAGACTGTTATCAGTCTCAAGCAATGACTGATCCGTCTGCAATAGGAGTTCTTGTTTATAACATGAATAATATTTTACCTTCATGAACCAGTGCATCACAGGAATACTTGATTTAGGCTTAATACGCAGCTAATATTGATCGAGTCAATTACTCACCAATATACTGTATCCGCGTGTAAAATATAGCGGTCCACCTCAAAAGCTATGTAATGAATCTTACATTTCATTGGTCGATGTTGTTTCCCACCTCTCTCAGCCAGTGGCTAAGCTAGGCTATGAATATCAGGAAGTACTTGTCTTTACTTTACAGCGCATGCTCTGTAACGCCGTAGAAGGTGAAGATATTTGAGTCGTGTGACCATGCTCTCCACCCTCTTGACTGCGAAATGTTTTGCTGGGATCCCATAAATTCCATTCAAAGAATACACTTTGTTCCTTCAGCCATTGTTTGGTAAAACTTTGGGAACAACCTACTTTACAGTATCTCCATTCCCTGAATCCAAATCCGCTTGCCTTAAATAGCTGAGGTGAAAACTAATGAGAATGTGAACAGCTAAATGAGTGATCTGGTAGACATATCTTGCATTATTATTGCAATTGTATTGTCCAGTACTCAAATATAACCCAAACTCAATGCAATTAGAAAGGCCAATATACAAACAGCACATATTTCATTTTAAAGCCTACAGTTTATTGTTGAGCTTCAGGTCCGAGACCATCACCAGATAATTGCAGGAAGCCGAAGACAGTGTAGCCAGTGTGAGTGCAGACTGTAGTATGTGCATGTTTTAAACAGTGCAATCCCTTAAATGGTAGTGAATTAAGTGGTCGTGTTGTTATTGCATATGTAGGCTATAAATGTATTGTTATATTTCCAAGTACTTTCTTGTAAGTCGCTTTGGATAAAAGCGTCTGCTAAATGAATAAATGTAAGTAGATCTTAACATGTTATTTTGCATAAAATGCATGATACTGTACACAATAGATTAGGTTTTCTTTAGTATTCAATAGCAGGTAACAGGTTTACACTGATCAGTGCAATACAGAGGCCAAATCCTTTAAAATCTATATAGTTGACTTGGATAGATGAAACTGTTTGAGGAAAGGTTACTTATTTTCCAAGTATTTGTTTTACCATGCAGTTCAACAGTTTTACAACAAGGGTGCAGTGTTGAGCTATATTTTAGTACTGGACCAATTCAGGACTCAATAGTTAAATTTTTCATAAAAAAGTCCTTGACCAAGACACAGAATTGGGCACATGAATGCATAAATAGACAAAGATATGAGCAGACAATCACACATACTTTCTCAATACTTCTCTTTCTCCTCACTTCCGTATTACTTTAATATACCTTAACCTTCATATATAAGCATAGCCATATCACTGTCTGTGTGTGTGTGTGTGATGAGAAAGTTAATGTATTGAAATAAAACACTAATCGACACAGATCTACTTACTCCTCAAGTAAGGACATGTTCAGGCATATGTCAGATTTCATATAGGTCTTAGAGGATCATGTAATGCTATTTATTTATTATATATTGTTGATAATAATATTTGTTAAGAAAATGTTTGAATCAATTATTTAGCTTTAGATTAAGATTTAGAACCATGTAAAGACACTTGGAAAAATTCAAGAGGACCAAAATTCCAATGTACTGTGATTCTACTTGTTACAAATGGCTAATAAACATGACATTTGAAACTTGAACTTGCAACTTGAATAATATGTTGATAAATATGAGCAGTTAAAGTAGTTCTTAAATAGTCAGCATCAAAGACATCGGGATATGAGTCAAATGAGACATTATAGGAAAAACACAGAAAATACCATTGGTTCTGTCATCTGTGAGATCAACAAAGTGATGCTATCAATTTAAAATGGCTGGCTTTCCAAACACCATCTGAACATACATACAGTACTGTGTGAGGTCATTGAAACCCCTTCAGATTGTCTTTCTTACTCTGTGATCCTAATTAACCCCATCCGGTGTCCTGTGTGTGTGTATATGCACAGTGTTTGTAATGTGCACTTACACAGACACTGTATTGTAAAATGTTTGTGAGCATTTTTGTGTTTTTGTATGCACGGTATGACTATCGTACTGTACTTGTACCTGGGTTTGTCTGTGTATGTGTGTTTTACATGAAGGTACTGCTCTTTACCCACATGGGTAATCTTTTGTGCACTCCTAACGAGGTTGTCATACCCAGCACATAATGAGGAGCTCAAAGATAAATGTAAAAATGCCTCCATTACCCTGCTTTCACCCTCCTGTTCATTAGCTTAGCATAGGCTTACGATACATTACCCCATCCAACATTGCTCTTGCCCTTCTCTGAGGGCTTGGGTGTTACCTATCCAATCTAATGTTCATGAGATGAGCGTGCACATATACACACACACAAAAGCTTTCTCACACACTGACCCTAACTCACACTTACTGTAGCCAGAAATAGACATCCCTACAGTAATGTATTTATAGTGTAGATGTTGTTGGCCTGAGAAAATATAACAGGCCTTCCTTTTTAAACACAGATGCAGTGTGAAGTTGTGATCTCTTTCTTTCCCTCTGGTTTCATCCCTTTCTTTTTCTCTCTTCTTTCCTCAATTCTTCTCTGTCTCAATTTTTTCTCTCTCTCTCTTTCTGTAATTTGGCTCCCGTCATGCGCTTTGTTTGGTGTGACTTTCCATGCGGTTATCTGAGCAAAGACAGTATGCCTCACCCTGGCACCGGGCCTTAGATTTCCGTTTCCACGGCAACTTTATAATTGTTTTGGATGTCGTCCAAACGCCACTGGATACCGAGGCATTATTGATGTCAAGAGAAACATGTATGCAATGAGGAGACTGAGGTACATCCATATGGTTCCATACACAGGCGCATGCAAAGAGCCCATTTAACCGTTTTCAATGCGAGTTTTGTAATATCGCTGAATAGATACCGCATGTGACGGGTAATATTTCATCTTATTTGATCTTTCTATATATCACAAAGGGATAACGATGTGGAATACACTCTTTGCAAGCCTCTGAACCACACATTATTCTTCTCTATTCATGTCATTAAGTCATTGTCACAGTGCGTGCTGCTGTGTCCGGGATGGGAGCCCTACTGAATTGCCTTGTGTCCATCACAATATGATTTTTGATGACTGAATGGAGAATACGAATGAGATATCAGTCTTGCTTATATCCAAACACAGGGGGAAAAGAAATCGATGGTGCATGACATGAGAATGTTCCTGGTTATCTAATCACATGGAGACCCATCATATACAGGGAACTCCTGTTCTTGTTTCCATTAGGTGTAGCAGTCTTCGCTTTTGACAAGTTTACAGTACCAAGGGTGCGGATGAGACGTCCAAGAGCAGCTGGAACAGCTATATTGTCATCACTTCCTCCACACCCCCCCCCCACACACACACACACAACCCTCCACACACACACGCGCACACCTAAGCCCGGAGCAGTGCCACATTAACCACTGTAGGCAGTGACACTCATTAAAATAACATATATAGTATCAACAGCCACCTCGAGCCCCCAAGTGAATAAGCCTGTGAACGCTTCATTGTAAAGCATCACCTTGGTACGACTCTAGTTTCGTTCCTTCGCTCCGCCCGACTGCAACACTCCCCAGTCTCCTCTCCTAGCATTGTCATAGCGAAATATGTGTTAATGCAGGCTGAAAATTAGGTCCTGAGTGATGTTTTTCTCTCGCCAACCCCCACCCCCCTTTAATACCCCCCCCCCTCCCTAATCACCTCCGGTTAATTTATGGCCTGTGAGAAGGAACACTGGGAGTGAGAAGTGAGTGAGATGTGATGAGAAAGCCCTGAATAGACCAGGGGCCAACAGGCCCTTGGAAAAACACAAAAGGTCCACCACAGCTGTTTTGGGAAGCGAGACAAGCCTTCCACGAGCCACCATATTTTTTTCCCCCGGAGCCAAGCTGAAAATGTTTCAGCTGTTTCTGAGTGCAGCAGTCATTGCAAAAACTGCTAACCAAGTTTTTTTTTAATGAATTTTTTGTGTAGTGTGTACTGTGTTTGAGTGTAGTTTGTGATCTTACGTTGTTCATTTGGAAAATGACCATCAGAATTTTAAATAAGGTAAAATTATGTTAGGTGGTACATTTTTTATAATCTTGATTCTCCTTCACTACCGCAACCATTTACCAGATTAGCGGGTACGTCAATAAACTCATGAAGACTAGGACCATACATTACCAGTACCATATGGCAAAATCCAGACCGGTTCAGCTTGATAGCATGCAGACAACCCGAAACAGCACAAAGTAAAAAAAAAAGGAGGGGCCAGCAGTAAATGAGGTGGAAAATATTAAAATTCCCTTCAAACTTCTCAGCAACTGCCAAATAGTTTGTGGGGGGTAGTATGAAGATAAAAAGGGAAGAGAGAGGTAAAGAAAGAGGACAACAGCCGATCACCTTCGCAGAGTGGGCTGGATTATTGGGGGGTGGGGGCGGGGGATACCCCGCAGTGCCACAGGAAGGTGTCACCAGGCATCAGGATTTTGCTGTCAAGCGCCGGTTACCAACTGTCAACTGCAGCTAAAAATGATTTTCAGAATCTGGGGTTAGAAGTTCAGCACTGTTTTCTTCTTCCAGACGAAGAGGAAAAACTCTGTCACCATCGCTGGGCCAGTAAAGATTTATTCTCTCCCTCGTACAAACCCAATGTTGGCTCTCTGGCTATTCATTTCTTAGTCTGCATCTTGGTTTTCCCTCATGACCATTAGTTAGGCTACATGCAAGGCACATGTGATTGTTATAAATGGTGGTGGCTTTGAAAATCACTCTGCCTCTTATGTAAAATAGTCGATTCAAACTGATTGAGTGTTGGTTTTAATGTACAGTGAGGTGGATAATTGGAGAATGTAGTCTGTGTGGTTTGTAAGGAACTCTCCATATTGTACTTGTATGTTTGAAATTCTGTGTCTGACTTGAGATATTGCATTAGCAGGAAATAAATTAGGTAAGATAAATCTTACTTTATTGCTGGCTCCATTGGTTTAAGAGGAATTCTGCAATACTGTTGAGCCATTATCTCCGATGTGGATATGTTTGTATCTTGTGATGAAGACACATGTTTTTGTGAATGTGAATTGTACAGGTGTACATGTCCTGTACAAGCAGGCCATGTACACCTTTGCTGAACTGTATCCTATTCGAACACAATCAGAATTTTTTATATATCAATTGACATAAAGCAGCAGCAAGTTTGAACCTAAAGGACAATAATGGAGGATGATCCAAAGCATTATTAAGTCCCTTTGCTCTCGCACTCACTCGTCCTAGACCTTTTCTCTTCATGCGTTTTTAGCAAGGGACTGCCTCCTTGCCATCTAAAGAGAGAGAAAGAGAGAGTGTCCGGATGAGCCATCTGCAGACCACACTCCATCCCCAAACACTGGGGGAATCACAAAAGTGTTATTTTTCAAAGCTGGCCCTGTCCACCTCCCGCCGAGGGTGCACGGATGTGGTTCAACGGAAGGTGGGAACTTCTGAAGGCCTGAGTCCACCCCCATTCCCCCTTACCCCCCAGCCCCCACCCCCTCCCAGTCGCCTGCCTCCTCGTGGGGCAACCCTTTGAGGGTGTCATAACTGTGGCCTGTATAACATGGGTTACTGCTGACGGTGGTTGGTCACAGTTGATGAAGCCTTTAAAGAAGCCTTCCCTTTCATGGCTTCTGTAAAACATTCTGGAGGGCTTGGACAAGGGCTGGCTCCCAGATGATCACAGAGAAGAGGAGGGGTGGGGGTAGGGAGGCCGACATGCAGTTCACCCTCTGGCCGGTAGAGAGTGCTGCAAGCTCAGGTTTGAGGAGAAAGTCAATTCTGCTCACAGCCCTACTCCTTACCCTTCCCCTCCTCCTTCTGCCCAAAAATGAAATCCCTTCTCCATTTTAGTTTGAGGCCTCTGCGCCAGAGAGAGGGCTTGGCTATAGCTGCTGCAACACAAAATGACTCCTCCATGTTTTGTGGTGCACGAGGAGGAGGCAATCTCCACATTGATAGTAAGGATGAAGCCTGTGAAACACGTCTGTGTGAAACAATCTGCGGCACATGCACATCGGAAGATGCAGCTGTTACAGTGCCACTCGACGGCGGGTCTTTAAGATGAGCGTGTGTGTGCAAGGGGTAAAATAGAACTTTAAAACCTCAACGGTGGGGCGATAATAGCATGAGGGGTCTACAGCACCTGGGGCTCACCTCTCTCCAGAGCGTCGGCTGGACTCGGTGTCCCGCCGCTCCACCATAAAACTTGATTGTGGAAAACACCAACATGCTGAGACTGATAAAAGAAAAGACAAAAGAAGATAAAATATGACTTTTCACAATGTGGTTTTACACTGATTATAGAGTGATTGTGGGGGAATTGGTTGAAAAATAAAAGGTGTATTTCAGCAACAATAAAACAGCTACATAATTTATTTTTGAAATTAATGTGCATTTTGGATTTGCGTTCATATTTCTAAACTGTACTGTGCACATACAGATTATTCACTGATTGCACTATAGTTAATCTAAATATCGCATGAGCACACATTTACCAGAATTTGAGTGGTTTTGTTATTTCCTTACACAATTTCTTATTTTTTTTATAAATGCTCATTTTTTGCTGAATTGTGTTTTTTGTGTGTTGGTGTCTTCTCCAGGCTAAAGAAAATAGACTGGAATTCTGAATTGTGTAATGACAATTTTGTTTTTTGAGATATGTAAAGGTTTGCAACAAAAATTCTGTGAATTTATGGATAGGTTTTTGTTTGTGTGGGTTTATTATTATAGATTAAAACATTAAAGAAATGTTTTATTGGAAAATGAAAAAATTGGAACAATTTAACAATGGGAAAATGAATAGAAACGGAGAAAGACACAATACTTTTTGTTTATAATTATTTTACCATTGATTATTTGCCGAAACCTCACTATAAGTACAGTTAGAATACAAAATTAAGCAAAATAAATGTGTCTCTAAATCATTTTATTATTCAAAACATTCTTGGCTTGCTTGGTCAAAACAAGGATTTTATATATGTTTACATTTTATATACATTTTATTTCAAACAAAATGTATTGGTCCTCTAATTTAGTTTTTTCATTATTTATTTGTGTTGTTTCTTTGTGTCGTTTTGTCAACACAAAATAGACATAGAAAATGTAATATTTGAGGAAAAAAACTACAAACAATTATAGAAAAAATACTTATTGTTTATCTTAGATAAGGAATTAGCAAGATAACTAACTACAGGCCAAATCTCATGCTTGTACTCTCCACTGGCCCATAGCTCTGTGGTAGATATGTTGAACTCTGAGTGGTAGGACAGCCACAGTGAGGCTACAACCTTGCCCTGTGTGTGTCTGTGTCGGAGCAAAGGCCGGTGCGGTTTGGGGCTTCCCCTCGGGGCATGCTACGTGAGCAAGAGCATGTCTCCACTGTGCTCTGAGTGTGGACCTGGGGCACTGACAGACAGAGAGAGAAAGCTGGGTCTAGCACAATGCTCCTCTGTTCGCTGTGTGTTGTGCTTCCCTCTCACACACACTGAATGCTCCTCTCCACACAGTTGGAAAGACAGGGGTCACTGACTGGATGCTCCCAACTGAGTACTTCAGAGCACCTCTTCTCCTAAACACACACACACCACACACCACACACTACACACAGAGGGTGTAGTGTTAATGTCTTTTTCCACTCTGGCGCCTGGTACAAAGCCTTTAGTGGAGCTCTCAAGCTGATCTGGCAGATTCCCCTTTATTATCTTTATGGTGCAATAAGTTGTTGTTCACATTGGATTAGGATGACAAACCAGGAATGGCTGTAAAAATACAACAAAGACATTTGAAATTAGTCCAACAAATCTAATGAGCATCCCTTTTAAAAAAGTTGCTTGGACAACCATGCTATATGATGCACCAGTCAGCGAAACACAAGTTATGTCTATACAAACGCAACTACTTTGGACCCCGGCCATACTTTAACGGACAGTCCATTTGTAAGAGTGAAGTTTGATTCAATCGACACACTCTCAATGCTCCGGTGCATTAGTTCCATTAACGCTGTGCTATAGATCCCAGAACACGAATAATCCAGGAGCCATTATGGAGAGAGCGAAATATGAACTCATCAAGCAGTGGAGGGAGGGCGGAGGAAGCAGAAAGCAGGAAGAACGACGGAGGAGAGGAGGTTGATCCCTCTGCCGCTTGACGTCAGGCATCCATCTAACCGCTGTTATTCCTTAATCTGATTCGCTTGGCTGCGGTGTTGGACCGCTCCAGCCCGTTGGAAAGGTTTCATGTGCGTGATGGATGCTATTGTCAGAAATGCCAAGGTCAATATGCGACGCGGCACCGAAAAAAAGAGAACTTATTTTCAAAAATCGACTCCCATGTATCATCGTCTTTGCAATCTGACCTTGCCTCCCTCTGTAATAACATTCAGCGAGAGGACAACTGCTGGGTTCAGACTCGCGGCTTGGCGTCCATCTTTCAAACGGGTCATGGCGCTCTCCATAAAAGCCCATGTCACTCGTAACAGAATGCAGGCATATTACTTACACTGAGACAGATTTGGGTCTGACTAAACCAATGTAGTAAGACTTGTGTACATGTAGGGCCACAGTCCAATGAGGGTCATTGTTGCTGTATAGAGTAATGCACGTATTAGTGTAACAAATTGACAGCATACTTACGTTCTTTCATTGCTGGTTGACATGAGAAAGGATTATACAGTGCCCATACAATTGAGCATAACACTTTGAAAGTGTTGCAAAATGTTTGTGTTTTGAAGTTGCATGTTGTCATCCCAAAACATTAACTGTTTTAGTGTTAGTCTGCAGCCCAAGCACCTCAACGTGTAAGGAATGTTACAGGGCTCTAAGGCTTATGCGGAGGAGGGGGTGGTTATGTCCTGGTAATACACTCTCTGTCAGTCTGACTGTAGTGCAGTATTGAGGGGGGGAGTGACCTGAGAACATGCAACTCGAGATAGACTCAGCATGGGTAAGGTAAAGGTTAAGGTCCAAAAAGACTCTGAAATGCACCAACATTTTGTAATTTTAACAACAAAAACTCACTGCAGAGTTAGGCTACCTACAGTATACACGTTTACCACTCACTCAGAATCTAATTTCTAACCAAATTCGACTGAAATGTTGGCAGTTCACATTTACAATCTGATGAGCATCACATAAGGTTCCTCTGAAATTGATTTCAATATGCTGCCCTATGCGCTTGTCATGTTCTTGCCTAAAGACATGAAATGTTGTTTTGTTTAACAATTCCTTTCTTTAAAATGAGGCACAGGATAATTGTCGTATCTTTACATATGGTTTGGTCAACACTGGCTTTTTAATAGCCTACCTACAAGGGACAGTTGGTTACTGATGAATACGGAGGAAGAAAAAAAGAAGACCTGTGGAGATGAAACGATATAACAACTGGAAATTAGCCAACCCCGAAGCCAGTGTCTGGACATTCTCTCGTTCTCTGTGTGACTCGAGGAAGTGGATTCTAACCTATGTTCTGCACCCTACCCATACCCCCTACCATGTTGCTGTCTCCTGACTGTCCACTAGCTCCCTGACTCTAGTAAGGCACTGAGACCCAGTCCTCAAACACCTGGGGGAAACACCAGCGCAGACAATTAAATACAGTCACTGGGAGAATCCAAAGGAGAAAAACAGCCATTAGGATTCAAGACTCACTCAAGACTTAGCCTATGACCAAAGAAGGAGATCTACCCCAAGACTCAGGGAAATGACTTCAATTAACCATAATGTTAATCACTATAGCTCGGAACAAAAGTCAAGCTGAGAAATCCCTTGATGGAAATTGTTATAATTGCCCCTAACTACAGGGATGAATATTTCTCCCCGCTTAATTACATGTGACTTAATATTTAAATATACCATTTGCCGTTTTTAAAGTATCTTAATCATGGCCATTAATTTTTAATATCTAACATTTAGAATGGCAGGGGTGCAGACAAACACCTTTAACAGTGTGACTGGTTACAAGCGTCAGGTAACGGTAACAGAATGTCAGGTATGTATTATGCATGAGAGGTTGCTGACAGGAACTAGAGTGCTTCGACAAGAAAAGGTAATTGTGCTTTCCTCATTGGAGGGTCGAAACAATTGGTGGCACTCCGAGCAAGATTTCTGACACCAAGCAGAGATCCACGTAGACCGACTTCCTTCTAAACAATGGCACCAACTACTTTTTGGTTCCTTTCACAAAAGATTAACAAAAAAATTCACAATTTCCCACTTTTAATGCTTGACAGTCAAGCCTACCGTATTTTTCGGAAATAAAGCCGTGGTTTATACCTCGATTTAAAAATGTTCTTGTGGTGATGCGGCTTATATGTCGATGCGGCTTATAGCACGTTTTTATAACAAAACAACAGTAGAAACACTTTTTTCGTGAATGTAGTGTCGCACATGTGTGATCGTTCAAATGCGGGTCTCACAGCGTATCGTCGCATATATGCGATTTCGAACATTCCAACGGAATATTTTCCGAAGGACAAAAACTATGCCACAAACCCTTTAGAATGTTTTCAAAATGTACGATTGAGAAGGCTAACAAGTAACACTAGCATGGTAGTAGCATTGCTACAAGTATTATGCTAGCTAACTTAGCCCGGAAGCTCACTAAAGCTAGCCAGCTACCGTTTCGGAAAAATAACTAACGCTTTGGGGGCCTTCGGAGATATTTAGAACTCACGCGTCTATGGTAAATATGAGATAATTCCAGGGCAATAGAAAACATACATTATGCACTTACTTTCGTTTCGAAGTGTGTTACACAACAGATCGCCTATACTCGTGCATTGCTTGGTATCATTGTTCCCGCATCAAGTGCGGCATATATTCCAGTCAGTGGCGAAAATGTGCTATCAATTTTTGGGGGGACAATTATATGACATTTTCTCAAGAGCAATTCCTGAGAGGGGGACACCAAAATTACTGCTGTAACACATAACCTAGATTGTAATAAGTTAAATGTATATAATTAATATTATTTAGATTTCCTTGTGTTTCCAGCGATTTATTGGGGGGGGGAAATCCTATTTTTCCCAGGATGGGGGGTCGTGTCCCCCCTGTCCCCCCTGGGATTTCCGCCTATGATTCCAGTGCGGTTTATAATCAGATTTACAAACACAAAGCTCCCATTCTGGTGGGGTACGGCTTAAAGAAACTGCGGCTTATTTTCAAAAAAATATGGTAGTCTTGGCCCTAGTCGAGCCTGTGGCACAAGCTGGACTGACAGTTCGTGCCACATGATTCACGTTAATGACTCAAGTGGCATCACTGAAACATATACTATTGCACTACCTAACACTGAGTGGAACTGAAAGTTTTGTTCCAACTGTACAACTATTGGAAATCAAAGAAAATCCACAGTGAGTACATACATTTCATATCCACGCTGTGTGCAAGCTGACTTATCAAAATGGGCAAGAGATACTGTGATGGACCCCTCTCTCCTCTCTGTCTCTCTCTCTCTGTGGTCATTAACGATCCCATGGCAAGGCTTGCAGAGGTTCAGGGGTGGTAACCCCAGTGTCCTGGCCTGCAGCCAATGGTGGCTTTCCCAATCTGGACACCTAAATCATTGTCTCGTCTAATTGGCTGAATCACCCGCTGGTTACGGACCCCAGCTGATGCATGGGCAAAAGCCTTGCAGCAATCAGACAATGTTTGCAAACTGCCAATGTTGTGTTTCCTCAATGTTTTCAAATGGTTCTGACATCGAGCGTTACAATATAAACGGAAAACACACTAGCATCTTGGGAATGGACATTTAAATCCAACCTGTATGATATAGCCCAAAGTACTAGCCCTCAACTGTGAAGAAATCAAGGATTTCACTGTGAAATGAAATCTCAACTTGAGAGCAATTATTCCAATATACACAAATCAACCAGACTCTAGGTTGCAGCATTTCCACCACGCTGTCACTTATCTACTGAGTTGACAGTAAGCTGAGCTGCTGTAGGGATGCACACACACACATACACACACGCAAACACACAGTCACACACAGCAGTGTTAAGCAGGCCTGCAGGTCACGCAGTGTGAGTGAAAAACGGAGAGTGGGAGCCTGAGCGAGCAGCTGCAGGAGCCATGGGGCGGGCCTTACGGTGAGCAGCAAGGGGTTGAGGGGGATGAGGGGGCTGGGGACGGACGCTGCGGGGCTGGGGGAGGAAGGGGGGAGGCTGAGGGAGGCTGGGGGGAGACCCGGAGCCAGGGGCCGCCTGTTTAATTGGAGCTCATTTACACAGCAGTGGAGCAGGAGACACCTGAAGGGCCTTGCCGCCTTATCTACTAAATAGTCCCTTCTCCTCTCCTTTCCTTGCATTTCCTACAGTTTAATTGTAGATTCAAAATATGTTTATGGTCAGCTGAGAGTTATAATACTTTTATGCCAGGAAGTTGTAAAAGTTAGAGTTGCACCAACCCTACATTGGTAAAGTTAAGAAAATATGTATTGTACATTGTATGACATGACATAATTGAAATGATTTGCATAGATTACATAGATGGCCTTTGCAGGCATTTATCTGACATATTCATCTACCATTATCAGACGTCTGCTAAATCAGAATACAAAAAAATAGCTCTTAAATTCTAAGAAAAGACTCGCAAATAGCAGTAGGGTTGATGGGGATGGTGAGGAGGAAGAGGAGGACAAAGAGAGGAGGAGGAGGAAGAGGAGGGGAAGAAAGAGAAGGAACAACTTACTGTAATCTTACTGTAATCATAGTCATGTTCAATCAGACACCTGCTATTAAGTAGATAAATACACTTTTCTCAGTGTGGTGCCGGATACACTGAGTCCCCATAAGGCACTGCGCTGCTCTTTATCCAACCCTCTCCACCAGCCTTTACCAATGCACAAAAACCTGCCCTTGCGACTATTATCTCACATTTCAACCATGTCTGGGAAAATGTCCCCCAAACTCCCCCCAAAAAGCCCTCGTCCCTATCATAAAGGACACCATATCATTGACCGTACACTATTGCCCCTGAGTAGTGCGCCAGGGAGCAGATTTTTGGTGAGTGCTTTCTTTTTTTACTGGGCTTTGTGGTGAGGATGGAGAGGAAGATGATGAGGGGAAGAGGGGTGGTTCGCTCAGTCCATTAGTATGTACCACTATGTTCTTTTTTTCTCTCTTTTCCATGCTCGCTCGTAGTAATAAGGAAAAATTGGGGAATGGGTCTTTATTGGGTGTGGTAGGGTGGAGGGATGGGGGTGGGGTGGGAAGATGGGGGGGGGGTCTGTGGGAAGGGGGCATGCAGACGCGCGGGGGCTTCTTGCCTCCTTAATCTCTCGTCTCGCCTTTTCAGCTCCCGCCAGTGCCCACACGCTGGCAGTAGGGGCCAAGAGGATACCCCCCGCGGGGATTCTTACTCAGCGCCGGTGTCATGGCCACCGTAGGGCCTGATAAACACTAAGTAGAGACTGTCACAGGAAAGGCAGTTTTTTTTCTCTCCCTCTCTTTCTCATACACCCATCTCAGCTTAAAGTGCTTCAGACTCTGTCTTGGTGTAAAATGCCATTGTTGGACAACTGATAATGGAGACTTGGGCCAGTGGTTGGCCTTGTAATGTGTCTGAACAAAGTCTCCTCAGCACTAGAGCTGTTGAGGTGGAGCAAAGAGTGGAGATATTTATGTGTTGAGGTTTCAGCTGTAAACCCCTTTGGGCCTCTAGGTGTCTAGGTTTCCTGTCCCTTGCATCTCTGCCCACAGACAACACACTGAACACGGTCCCGACACATACCTACTGCTGTTTATCATACTGAACATATTGAGCAAGGTAGGCAGCTACCATTGCTGCTTAGCCTTATCGTGGTGCAAGGATGGGATTCGACTATGCACAGGCAACCTTATCAGATAAATGAGAAAGCTTATGGAGGTTTCTAATTTTCTAATGCTGGTCTCCTCAGAGACAAACAGATAACTCAAGATACCTTTTTATGATACTGTATGGTCAGGGAATGTAAGAAGATTTAGGGAATAGGAAAAACGACATATGTAAAACTCAGTTTGATGCTCTTTTTTAATTAAGAAGGGGTAGTGGGTAGAGAGGGTCATCCAATAATTGCAAGGTTGGTGGTTCAATCCCTAACTCCTACTGTCCATGTGTCGAAGTGTCCCTTAGCCAGACACTGAACCCCAAGTTGAAGGCAGGCCAGCTGTGTCGCCATCGGTGTGTGTGAGAGTGTGAATGGGTGAAAAAGAGGTAAATATGTAAAATGCTTTGGGTGCCGCTAAGGAACAAAGAAAGCACCATTTAAATTGTAGTCCATTTACTATTTAAATCAAGTCTACTCACTGAGCTTTTAGGGAAATTAAGCTCTTGTATTTGAGTGGTACTTGAAGTTTAAAATCAAATTAGATATTAGGCAAGAAAATGTGTGCAACCTTCTCAGTCTCATAGCCAAATTATTCCATTCAACTATCTTTGACTTCCATGAACCACCGTTAACTCAATGTCAACATGACTTTTTAAAGTTATTTTAACTATGGTATAACGTTATTCAGTACTATTTTATTTATTTATTCTGCAATCATTTTAAACTGAAGTAGAAATGAACAGTAGCGCTTTGTTCATGTAATTTACACCAATACTACTTAATGTTTAGGAAAGTTCTCTGTTAATACATTATGCCAATATTATCCTAATGTATTCTCTGTAACAAAGAAAACAACTACTGGAAGCAGCGGGGTTAAAAGTATCTCTCCTCAATACAAAAAAACTCCTCGAAACCAGGATATGCGGTGTGTACCGACAGACACTAACCCTAACCCCATCCTGAGTTCCTCTGTGTTTCGAAGGAAATTCATAACTTTGTGGACAAAGTTCAAAGCCTTGCCTGAGAATATCTTTGGATGGGAAAGAAAGAAAAAAACACTAGAACCTCTCTTAAAATCACACATGTCACCGATTGAGTTGCAAAGCGACTTGAGATGAGATGCGTCTGGAGGCATTGGAGGGGGTCTCGGTATCCCTCTCTCTGTCAATGTCTCTCTCTCGTTCCCACTATCTCTTTCTCTATCTCTAACACACACAAACAGAAACAGAAACACACACGCAAACTTCCCCTATCTATCGGCTGGGTGGAATTCATCATCTGTTGCGAGGGCGCAGCCTCCCGATAAGCAGGCTGCAGCCAAGCTGAGCCACTATATCACTGGGAATGAATGAACGACCCCACTCTGACCCAACCAGGGGAGGAAAAACACATGTTCTGCTGGTCTGGGCTGGCCGACTACCTGCAGAGAGGGTTGGGAATTCCTACAGCGGGAGGGATGGAGAGATGGAGGAGGGGGGAGATGGGGGAGAGGGGCTCCATGTGTCCACACGGTCTGCCATTAGTGCAGAGTAGCCCTGCGCCAACATGCTGTTTATTTTCCAGACAACGCCGTTGTGTTGGTTGACCGCAAAGGGTTAATTGATATTTGCTGTAAACTGGTGAAAATGAATTTGGGCAACAAAAAAAACAGGGGGTGGGAGGATCATTGGATGTGTGGAGTACACCCCAGTTGCTATTTGGTCAACGTGGCAGACCACTGACGAACTGGAACCAAAGTTTGGCCCCTGACTGGAAAATGCTAAGCTGTTTTATTAGTGTCATTCGGATATTGTTGGTGGAACACATTGTAAGCCCTGAAATGAGCTTAGTCTGGAGGGGAGGGTGTTTCATTGTTTTGCTTGTCTCTCTCCTCACCTTGCAAATCATGTGGTTCCTGTTCTGAGCCCAGCAAGGTCCATTGCTACCCATTGTGTTTTTATTGTCCGTAACATTTTTGCCACCTTCCAAACCAGAGGGGGAATTGGAGCACCTTTGTCCAGCATAACTCTTTATTTCATAACAGCTTATACATTTCTGCCCTGCCCATGTCTTCAGTGAAATACAGCTATGGCTTTCATTAACACTGTGTGTGTTTGTGAATATGTGTTTTTTTCCTCCAAATTATTTGTGTGGCCTAAGCCTGCACATACGTATTTGTGCATTTGGAAATTTACTCCGCTAACTAGCGAACAAACTGCATCTCCTGTATGGACGTCACACAGTACATCACTCATTTTGTGTTCATTTTCAGTTATAAAGTTGTGAGGGAGGGAACTGACACCTCATGTCTGGACATGGGCCAGGACAAGCTAGGAATGGCGTAAAGTGGGTGGAGCGTGAGGGCGTGGCCACTTAGCTACAGACAGGATGAGCCCCGTGACTGGGCTTTAGAGTCTATGGGGCGGGGTGTGGGGGGGATCGGTCGACTTCGCCCCTTTATTTACTTTGACCCCAGGTCCACAGGAGGCCTAGGGAGGGCACATGCCAAACTCCCCAGGCGGGCAGAACTGCCCTGCCCTCTCGCTCACCTCACTACCCACCCCACTGTCTCCACTGAGATATATGAGGGTTTGGGTCTGGCCTGCTTCTGCTCTGATGATACTCTTTCTGTCTCTGTGGTTGCCCTCTGTCTCTCTCTCATTATCTGGGTCATGACTGCTGACCTATGATCCAAAACATACTTCAAATTTATTTTACTATTCAACAGTATCTCTGCAACAATGAAATTATTTCGTGAAGGAGACAACTATTATATTCTATTTGATTGATCCAATACAAACCATGCAAAATCCATACAATTTCCACATCCAGAACCGAATTCTTTATATTTCCATGATTGGTTTATTTCTCTTATTTAGCCAGCATGAACTTCAGGCTGGCGTCAATCATTGTTGTTAGGCAAGCTCATTACTGAGACTTTTCTAGTACTGTGTTAACATCGGCGTCGGTGTGAAGGTAAGAGTGGCAGCTACAACTCACAGTGTCCTCTGCCCTCGTAGAACTGAATTCTATTCCAGCTCAATATCTGGGGGAACACAGTTAGGCAAATCAATTTCCTTAAACAGTCTCGGAGCACTGGCAAGACGCATTCAAATTTACACCTAAATAGTAACATTTGTAATCTGATTAGACAATTTCATAAACGCTCGTAGAACGAACCGATCAATTAAGCATGGCCTCGACAATGCTTCATAAATAAACTCGCAATTAAATGCAATAATGGAAGATAGAAGAAGAAAAAGGAAGAAGAGAAGAAACAGCGGTGATATTTAAAATGTTGATTATTCAATTGAGTTTTTATTTTTCTTGCAAGCTGTAGGCCTACATGCCCAATTCCTGATGTCCTCACGGTGATAAATATTGTAGGCTAGTACCATTGTAATGTCATCGCCATGGTGAATGCGGCCTGCTACTTAATCGTGTGATTAGAAATGCTAAACATGATTGCACTTCTAAGACCTGTAGACTTGTAATAACCGCAACAATAAGTCACGGACTGATCATATTTTAAAGTGACATGTTACAGGGGTGTCGGTAACAGTTTAACCTCGGGTTATGACGTTTTAGAGCTGACTTGGGTCGCGTAGGGACTTTGGGATCAGGAGGTCTTGTTTGGTGAAAGAGGGTTAATTGATTGTCGAATCGTGTAGGGCTGTCAGATAATGTCAGCTGCGCGGTGTGTTTGCAAGGATGACTCCAGGGCAAATGTGACTCAAGGAACACGGCGCCCTCTCGTCCGACAAGCCTGGCGACGTCGGCAGTGGCATAGTGGTGGCGCAGAAAATGCCACCCCGAGTTGACAAACGTATTTCATTACAGAAAGCACTCGATATTGTCATGCCGTGCAAATTGCAGTACGTTTCAGTCGGTCGTAGAACACTAAGGTAAATATTGCCTCTAGAATATAAAATGTTGCTCTGAAAGCATGTTTACTACGGAAAGCGAATGTCTTCCTTAATTCATATGGCTTGTTATTAATGTTATATATGAGGCTACATCTTGGTCTTTGCAAAGACAGGTTCAAGTGTGAAAGAAAAATCTATTGAAAATAGACTTCTTGTGTTGAGATGTTTTGTGTTGAGAGTGACATGCTGTGCCTTATTGAATGACCAATTACTCTACAGTAAACCCTTTTTGCCATTGAAAACTGAAGCCAATGGCAAAATCTATCCAATTCCAGTGGTTGTAAGTACCCAGAGTGTTTTGGACTTCTATGGGGACGCCAATGAAGCTGCTGGGCATCCACTGAATTTCAGCCCCCATCTTGCTCCTCTCCAAAAAGCTCTGGCGTGGGCCCGTGGTTGCCAGGCACCTCCTGAGGTGACTCTATCAGAGGCAGTCAAGCCTGAAATCAATCACTCACACCCATCAAAGGCTGCCCTGCACTGCCATTGTGACTGGGCCATCTGGGCCTCAGCACACTGTCTACATTTATCTCTATGTTCTATATGAGTGTGTGTGTATGTGTTTTTGTCGTGTGTGTTTGTGTGTGTGATTGAGTGTGTGTACATTTGTGTGTGAGCGGCAAATGTGCAGTGCCCTTTTGTGTTTTGCCGGTTTATGTGTGACTGTTAAATGTGTGTTTATAAAGTCAGCTGGTGACCTTGTTGTCATCAAAGGTGACCTTGTGTGTACGCGTTTCAAACTGCAAGTGACACACACAGTGTTTAAAATGTTCCCTACCTGTGTGTGTCTGTCCAGACCTAGTTGGCCACAGAGGGGTGTTGGAGTGTGAGCGATGTGTTGGGAGAGTTCAGCATGCTGATGCACATCTCTACATCTGTTCCAGACCTCCGCCACATGCATCTCCTGCATGGCATCATCTGGTCTAATGAGTGCTCCCGTGTGGAGAACCTTTCTCCTTTTGGCCCTGCCCTGGTCAGTCCACTCTCCACTCTCTAGTTGACTCGGTGCTGGGTGCTCAACAGCTCTGCGCTGACAGAGATTGGAACGGCGCTGCGGTCGTGGCAGTCGCCATCGGAGGGCAGTAGAACACAGAACATTCATCTCCAGCTGACTCCCTTCATCCCCAACCCTTCCATGCTCCCCCAGAGTAGAGCACTACTTAGAGGGATGTTCCGAGTACTGGGGAAGCTGTGGACAGGTCAGGCTACGGGGTCTGGCCCTGAGGTTTGGGCCAAGACTGGACTCCATTGATGGTTGTGAGTGGGTAAGCTGTGGTATGTTTGATAAGTGTAAAACATGGATAGTTAGCCGAT
Organism: Hypomesus transpacificus; assembly: GCF_021917145.1. NCBI lineage: Eukaryota > Metazoa > Chordata > Actinopteri > Osmeriformes > Osmeridae > Hypomesus > Hypomesus transpacificus. The sequence goes on from NC_061067.1 coordinate 10,371,115, forward strand.
TATTAGGGACACATGGACTGTTTCAATAGTAAAATCAAGAGGCATTTATACAGTATAGGATAAATATGCTTGACAAACAAACATACAATTCAAAGGAGATGTTTTTTTTGAAAATAGAGTGCTCTGAGTAAATTGATTGAACATGAGCGTGTATGATTTTAATACATGTTCAGAAAATATGATGTAATGCTCCAGTCCTAATGCATAATTTTCATACACTGTGGAATGGGTAACTACATTATGGCCAAATTAAGTTGAAATTTAGCAGAAATGTAATAAACCTAAATTTGATTAAATTTTGATAAACAAAAATGTAAATATGATTTTCTGTAGATAAAAGAGAGTTCCATATTCATGGAATGGATTAATTATGTTTCTGTGAACTGCATTATCCTTCTGTATCTGGAAAAGTCTTATATCAAACATTGATCTCTAGCAGTTTAACATAATCACATTGAAAGACATGTTCTTTGTGTTATTGCTGGAATATTAAGTCTGTTGTAAGATTTTTGCATTCTTTGTACTTCTTTGTGCCATAGCATTCAAGTATAATAATAAAATATCTTAATCAAGTTGAGCTTTGCAATGAAAAAAATTAAAAGCACTATTAATACACACTTTTCCGTTTGGACATACTGGCCCTAATCTTTTTTTTTAAATACAATTTTAATACAATAGAAGAATATAATTCCAATTTTCACCAGACACATTTTTTACTGATTCTATAGATCCCTTCATGCACATTGGGACAATAATCTATCATAATTCTAAATAAGCCTTAAACCCCATTTTATCCCCAGTCGAATATATCACGGCTGAGACACACTGCTGCCCATCTTATTTTTGCTCCCAGGTTGAATATAATCTTCTAGGCAAATCAAGTTCTAAGAATGGAGCACAGAGATGGAATGAGAACTTTGACTCTTCTTCAAAAGTGTAATGTGACGTCTGATCATTCTTTTCAATTGCACACTGGCTTTGTGAAGGTTACTGGGAAAGTGAAAGACTGAAGTGACATTGATTAGTTTTGTCTGTTATGTTTTTGTTATATGTTAAAGTTTGGAAAGACAGTTCTGTCAGTGTCAAAATATTCTTTGATGATACCCAAATAATTTTAATACTGGATGCCATAAATTAGGCATATTGATAGATCGATCAATGAACCAAAAATTGATATTCATTTAACAAAATAAATTCATTTAGCAAAATGTGGGAATGTATCTACATGAATGTAAATATTGTTGATTTGTTATGACTATCAGTTTAACTGCATATATTGCTTTGCAAGATAATACAGGTATGTATGCATGTTTTTTGTATGTACATTATATTTCTGTATATATTTGTGCACGTAGATACATTATTTTACGTAAAAATATATTGCATCACAAAATAAGAAATGTATACCCTCTCTAAATCTTCACATCTTAAAACTGTGTGACAATATGTGAAACATGTACAATCAAAGCAGCAGGGAATAAAACAAACAAGCATGCAATAAGAGAGGGCAAAAACTAGACCTTTAAAGATACTAGACCCAACACACCTCCACCCTTACAAACTACTGTCAGACGACTCTGCTCCTCCCTATTACAAACCAGCGTGCAAACGTTCATGCCAGAGAGCAATGCATGTTCCTGTATATCTTTGCTTTTGCGTTGGCGTTTTTTTGACTCGCCAATTTAACAGTGAACTGGGATGCCCTGGTCCCGGGTGCAAAGTCCCAGACCAAGGCCTGCTCTTTTATGTACACAGAAACGCCTTGCTGTGAAGGGGTCCCATAGTTAAGAATTCCACTTAAAGTGCACGTAGCTGAGCTACAGTACACCAGAACATGGGAGACTGATGTACTCTGCACTTTAGAGCTACTCCATGTTACCTCAATACCCTGTTGGCAAGGCACATGCTGCATACATATTTTTTGCCCTTGTCAAGATTATGTTTGTTGTGTACTCTGCTATTCATTTATGAGTGTATTCGAAGTTGAAGAAGTTCCTATTTGTCTTACAGAAACACATTCTGTCTAATATCCCTGCACGTGTGCTTGAATAATCAATGCACTAGTCAGTTGTTGTTTTATGTTGGTATGTTACCTTAAAATACACAGTCCCACATTCATGAAAGGACCAGTGTAATGTAAAAGTATAACAGACCAATACCACTACTCTAAAATGAAAATAGTAACATAATCAAATAGAATGTTTGCTAAAACATCCAACACTTCCTAAATGTATCTTACATTGGTCAACAGATTCCAACAATATCTCTATAGAAGTTGTACGGTATGGGACTATTCCCCTGAAGTGCTTCATTGCTTTGTATTTGTTGCTGTTTTGTAGTTCTTTATTGTTTTACTAGTGTGTCTTTGTTTTGCCTTTGTTTGTTTAATGAGAATACTGCTGTTGTTAACAGTGCCAGATACGGCAGGAAACGAAACTTGGGCATGACAACGGCAGCATTTTCCAAACTGTTGCCATGTATACAGGTGCCAGAGGGCGAAACAAGACCTTTTATATCCCTCCTGCTAATTGTTTGATTTCCTGTTGCCACTGGAGAGCCAGGCATGGGGGGAGCGAGAGAGAGAAGCCCAAACGAAGGCCCAGGTTGGCAGAGGAGCTAGCGCGCTTGCCTCCCCTTCATTTGTCTCAAACGTCACTATAGCTCGAGGCTAGCTCCTCTCTGGAGCTTTGTGAAAAATATCAAAGAGTGGCTTCCAGTGTTATCTCACTAAAGCTGCATCATTTTCTTTCATTTTTTCTTTCTTTCTTTCTTTCTTTCTTTTTTTCAGAATATGTACTCCAATAATTGAAAAATACACAGTTGTTGTGACTACCAGTGTTTAGTCAGTGGTGGTGATCACTTATCCAACGATGACCTTATGTATTGCTAATGCACACATAAGAGTAAGTCATGACTCCAATTGTTGGGTAGAGGCCGTGGAACACTAAATCATAAATCTTGAGGTTATAAACTGCAGGTTTGTACAGACTGGGGAACCGGCCCTGGTCGGGGTTCTAGTTTATACCCTGTACTATTCTGGTGCCTATCTGGAGACTGTCATCGGCTGGTGGTTTGTGTGGAGATATGACCCTCTCATCCCACACTGATCCTAGACCTCACTTCAGCAGGTGGTGGGGCTTTAAAACTTCTTGTTTGTAAGCTACCGTGGGAGAGATGACACATTTACGACGATCAGTGCCGACCAAGCAGGCTGGATCCAGACAGGCCAGGCAAGAAAGAGTCGACAGAGCTTGTGGCACACCGGCTCAGGGCTTGGTGGGGGCCTCCCTCTGAGGGGCCAGAGCACCACATAGAGAGCTGGACTCACCTACCGCTGTTTATACACCCTGGGCTATTCTTATGTTAATGTATGTTAATCAGGACACAAGGAGATTGTTTTAATCGGATTGCTGGTTTTTGTTTTGTTTTCCTTTGCCTTTAGAACTCGGGAATGCGTCGGCAAACAAAAAGTACTGTTGTCAGGCGGCAATAAGCCAGTAATTCCTCGCACGGCTTTTTGACGTTCGCACAATCCTGCAGGCAGACAGAGGCGCTGCAGGGACCTCCGTGGCGACTGGCCCCTCCGTGCAGTGGAGGCCCCTAAACCGGGACCCTGTCTTTTTGAATGAGCTCAAAGGAGGGACTTTTCTAAAGCCAATCAGTGTGTCACAGACCCCCACCTCTGGTTCGGTGTCAGTGCTGGCACTGAGATGAAAAAGAATCTTGAATGTTGACTGCAACCTCTACAAAAGGATATGGAAAGACCGCAGGATTTTATATTTTCCCCAACCACTTGATAATTTCCCTCACTGTGCTGAAATGGTACCATCAACTGGGTCTTTTAAACAGATGTTATACCAAAAATTGGATCTGCCTGTGTTTATACTAAATTAATTATGACCAAATTATTTTTGGAGGTAAAAAACTAAGAGGAAGGTAGCTACATGCAAGATGAAAAACAAACAAACTTCATTAATGTCTGTAAATTAGGAGATTATGTAGATTTTGTAGAACAGGATAGATAAATGGATGACATCATAGTAAAAGTGACACCTTAGTTGAGTGACTGTGATGAGCAGGAAGACAACAGAGGCAACATAGTGACTGACTTGTGCCACATCGCCTTGGGTCCTGTGTGACGGATGCCCCTGCCAGTGCCAGTGCAGTTCTGCCTGCCAGCGGGCCCCTAATCCCTCCTAATGGGGGTTGTCATCTCACCGCTAATTTAAACCCTCCAACCACGAGGCTCCCCCACCTGGCTAAACTAATCCCAGCGCGAGGGGCCCCTCCTTCCCCACTGCTCCTCTCCACGTCCTGGGGCCTAGGGGCCCGGGGGCCCCCACCACCCTCTTCCGCAACAACAGCATCTTTCAATCATCCCTCCCCGATTGTATTAATCTTATCTGTGTTTAATTACATTTTTTAAGACTCTTGCTGTATGCCATCTTTGCGCGCTGTGGGGGCCACGGAGGGCTGCTCATTTCGGATGCATTTTCATTTGGGCACAAATCCCCATCAAAGAGGGCCAAAAACTGTGAGGGAGCAATCTATTTCCACAGATGAGGGGGTTTGCAAACTTATTGTGGTGAAGGCATGGCCTAAAGTTACACGGCCTGCGTGAATCCTTTTTGCATGCATATTTCCTTGGATTCAAAGAGCTGTAGGCCCACAGTGTTATCTTTGGTTCAATATTTAGTGACTTATAGAGAATATGGAGCATGGCAACATCACTTATTGATGCCTTCCATTTCAACAAAAATATGTAACTTTGAAGGGTATACGTAAACATGGTGAGGGTTTAAAGAAGGTAGGAGTCAAACAGACAGGAAACTTTTATTTTTTGTTAAATCAAGGACATACGAGAGAGTATGGGTTCAACTGCAGGTGCATTTAATTAAGCATGGTCTAATTCGAGAGCAGTAGGACGACGCAAGGGGCACAGATCTCGTTTTGATGTGCCGGAAAGACGCATATGGTATGTGGTTTAGATGAACGCGGTAAACATAGTAACAGGTGTCTGCTTGGCATCGTCGTGATTTACATCAGTGTTTAATGAACCCATTCGGGACGAGAGTGATTGCGATGTAATCAGAAATACACTCTCTTTCCCTCTCTCTTTACCGCTCTCTCACTCTCCCTTTCTCTTCACTCTCTCTAACAAATAAACAATCAGCCATCTGGTCAGATGAGGAGCAAAGTTGTCTTTGTTTGATTGCAAAGTCTTACAATAATTTTACAAGCATTTAAAAAAAAATCTCTGTGCAGATTTAGTGCATACAGACTTATATACAAAATAACTGTTAGGCTGGATTCAAGATTTTCACAACTGGACCAAAAAAAGGACTCATCCAACCTGCATTGAGTGTGACAGCATATCTATCTCTATCCATGTGTTGAATATCATTGAAATTACTACTGTGTATGCTTCTTGTAGCTACAACATAGTTTCAACTTGAGTTGTCAGACATGGGAAATTGTAATGTATGTGCTTTACTGTTCATCAAACACTTGCTAATTCACTGCTTATTTTGTGTTTCGTTGACAACAAAAATGTGCTATGGCGAAGGCAAATGTGTCAGAAATTGTGTGCCAAAATATTTACATAGCTATCAACCTTAGCCGAGACCCAGCGCACACATCTGTAATGGTGTAAGAATCTGTGACGCTCAGACTTGTAGCTAGCAGCAGGGTGCTATGTACCTCTTTAATTTGGGAATGGGAGATAGTGGAGGGAACCCACCAAGCCTGTCCGTGCCATTTTCTATGCATATTTGGGGTCTAAATCTGAAGTTGAAACACCCCCTTTTTTCCATCCTCGGGTGCGAGTTAAATGCACGTGTGAGACCTGTCAGACGAGGAAGGCCCCGGAGGCCATCTGTCTGGTGGCTCCCCTCTGTACCTGGTGTGTGTGCGTGTATGTGTGTGTGTGTGTCTGTGTGTTCTTCATGGGTGGCCGTCGAGGGGGGACGCTGATTATCAAAGCATAAAAAAATACACATTTGATGTTTTGAGGATCTCCACCTGAAAAGGAAGAGGAAGAATCGTCTGCGTGGAACATCACACAGAATTTCATGCACTCGTTACTCCTTGACGCATGAAGTGGAGCTCTAAAATTGAAATGTCGGTGATCTTAGCTTATTTAAATAATTTCTTTCTAGGAGTGAGAAGCAATATGGGACCAAAAGAACCGACAAAAAGATGAATAGATAAAGGAAAGAAGGAGGCAGTTGAGAAGAGGGGACACAGGACTATGGGAAAGGCCTTGGCTATTTTTGTTTGACATCACTTTACGTACCCCCCTGATCACTGTAAGTGCAATGGTTGGTGTTATGCTTGCAAACCCAGCATCTCTCTGTAAAACCTCCTTGTTTCAAATTTTACCCAAATTCAACAGCAATACATGCTTGAAAACAAAACCAAAAAGAATCCCTATAAAAACTGTGCCGTAGTCTTTCTGGTAAACAAAACAAAACAAAAATATGGATAGTAGGTCAGGAAATTCCAACACCTTTTCATTTCTCCTATTTTTCAACTCTTAAAAAATCCAGCAATTAATATCATAAGCCCCCCAAACACACACATGCCACAAAGACAGAAAGAAGAGACTAAAAAGGTGTGACAGTTCAAGAGAGGAGCCCGAGTAATGACCTCTACAACCAACGATCGCTGACAATAGGATTAACTAATTCAATTAACAGAGGGTGAAAGTACATTTTAACAGTTAATTACATGGCACCCTCAGCTACGGGTAAGCCTGTGACTGTTCTGTTTTGTTGGTGGATGTTTCATCTTTTCCTAATTGACCTCAGGGGAAAGCTTTTGGTATGTGTGTGTGGGATGGTGTTTATGTGTCTGTGTGTAAAGTGTGTGTTCAGCTGGGTGGAAGGCAGCCTTGCGTGATGCTCCAAAAGCTCTAGTATCTAACTACAATTTCAGGCACCTGTGCGTCTTTGTGTCCTGTGTGTCGCAATTATCTCGGGAGCACTGTATGAAAGGCATTGTATGAAGTTACAAGGCGGCAGGTGTCTTGCTCAGGACCCAAGGATGTGTAGTGCTACGTGTGACATCGCTTGGAGGAGGTCCTTGTGTTTGCAAAAAGTAAATAGATCTTAAAATGTACATGTGTTGCATTACAGCAAAAATGCGCCCCTTTCATGCGAACCGGCACATCCTCCAATGGAGTTGGGAATTGTATGAAGATATATGTTGCCAGGTTTCTTGCTCAGGATTCAAGGATGTGCAACTGTATATCCATTACCACATAGTGTTAGCTACCTAGCTACATTATAGTCTGGCTTTCAGCAGCTCTTGTTAGTTAGCCAGCTTGCTAACCACATGACTACTGAGTTGTTTAGACAGCTAACTGTAGTAATGGCTAACTGACAAGGTTATTCAGCTAATGTTATATGATTGGAAATAGGGACATTTTCAAGAGAAAGCACATTATATCTGTTTAGCTTGAAGAACCAGCAACCAGTCACAGTCTGAAAATAATACTACAAGCACTGCACCAGTAAACAAACTGACAGCTCATTTTGGGAGTGTGTAGAGTGCCACAATCAGTGGAGGATTGGGGTTGACGCAAGCTCTGAAGCTATACATGACCTTCAATATCTCACCAGAGAATAGCCACAGTCTCTCTCTCTCTCATTTCTCAATCCTTCTGAAGGGGGGGAAGTGTTCCTAAAGCTCAGATGTGACGGACCATACCCTTTTGTGTTTTTTTGTTTGGGGAAGAGGAGGGGGGCGGTCCGGAGATCCGAAATCTATTCATCCTTTACAACGTGGGGTGATTATGAGAGAGTAGTCTATCTTCTTGTTACGCCGGCTTCCCAATGGCCCTCTCATCCCGTACTTGACCCTGCACCTGTTCAGTCTTATATTCAGCCTAGAAGGATGCAGAAACAAACTACACATTACCTTAAAGGAAATTGAGATTTAAATTGGTTTTAAAATTGTAGTTATCAAATTAATTGCAAAAATAAAACAAAACCTATTAACAATATGGTTGGGTTAGGGTCAGGTTTAATGTTGGGATTACAGTATTTGCCTATTCTCAGGGAATATATCTGAGCAAAAGAGAAGTTTGTACTGACTGTGTTATTCCCTCTTTGACAGTCACCCTCATCACCCAGTCAGAGAATAGGCTATCAATCACAGCCAAGGTTTTTCTCCTTTTTTAATGTACTGTTCTATCCCTATTAACCCCTTCTACTCCTTCTCTGACGAAAGACTGCAGTAACTATGGTCCTAATGACCTGCTTGACAAGGGATCCATCAGTGGCCAATTACAACATCTGTCGCCATGACAAAAGCCTGGCCCAAACAAAGATGGCTGAGGCGCGCTCCTCCTCCACTTCAGGCGCTGCTCTTCTTCTGCCCGCCGTGCATTCCCCCCATCCCCCCCACGGAGGTCCGGAGGTCCTGGGTGAAGATGGGCTGGGGTTGGGGTTCAAAGAAAAGGGGGGAAAAGGGGGCATGCAGTTAAAAGAGGGGGGACGCCCCTGTGACACAGACAGACATGTTGACAGCAAACACAAACATGGCAAAACAAATGGTTCACGCCTACCTCTTTAGATTTCCATTCAGATACACTCTGCAAACTCTGGTGAAAGTGCTCTATCTTCTATAGAGAGAAGAACCTACCAGCTGCCATCGTCGCTCTTCGCTATAAAGAGGACCTTTCACTGGGGAACAATGAGAGGGCTTCTTTCTTTTCCCTAAGAGCCTTGCTCCACCATATTCAGTTTCAATAGCCATGGATCAACACTTCACTTCAGAAGAGATGAGCCATTTGAATCGGGGGGAACAAGAGTTTTGTTACACCGAGCAACACTGTTCAACAAATGTGTTTATAGGAGGTTGTGTCTCTCATCATATCACACACACACCTACTCATTTACACAGTGAGGATATAGACATTTTGCAAAGGGGTGGGAACAGACAGGGTTAAATCCCTTGTTTCAGGTAGGTGCTTTGGCAGACGCCGATTTTTCTACACACCGTCCTTTTTGCAGGCTCAGTCGGGAGATGGTGTGAGACTCGATCTCCCCTTCCCTCTCGCCCCCTTTTAGTAGAGCGCCAGTTAGATGGCATGACATCACGGGCTGAGTCGGCGGCACAATGCAAAGGTCAGCCGGCCCATTGATCTAGGGAGCCCTTGTTAGAACCCTCCCCCCACCCCTTCGCCTGGTATTGTGACTTTTCGCACGCGGGGTCTTACACACACTGAGTCATAGAAACAGACCACAAATGGAGCCTTGTTGCCTCTTCATTCAGGGCCAGCAATCAGAGGATTTACACTTTTTTTCTGGTCCTGTGGAATAAAGCCTTTTCGGAGCACTGACCTTTATTGACTGATGGATTAAAATCCATAGCCTCTCTCTCTGTCTATCACTCTGTCTCTCTCTGTCTCTCTCTCTGTCTCTCTCTCTCTCTGTCTCTCCCTCCTTTCTGTCTCTACATCTTAGTTTTTCTCTACCCCAAGCCACATATCTAAGTTACAGTCAAGTCCCACTTGCCCTGGTGCCAACCATTTTACACCCAGTGCTTTATTCTTTTATTCTCTTTCTCGCCTTCTTTTTCCATAGCATGCAGTTCATGTGGAACATTTAGTGTGAGTTAGTTGTTTGTCCAGGAAGCAAACGAGGGGTTGAAAGTTTCTTGGATTAGCTTCCCCGTTTGACAGTTTTTTTTTTTTAAAGGAATTGGAGAGAACAAACGGGCTCGTCCACCACCTACTAATCCCTGCCAGAGTGGAGAGAAACCACAGTTGCCTCTGGCTCCTTTAGTAACATCAGAAAAACACGTGAAAAAATACAAACTACTTGCAACACGGCTAACGCTGTATTAGCAAAATATGTATGATATAATTATCATCGGAGAAAAGTACATTAAATGTCACCAATAGCTAGACAAAATTTACGCTGGGACAATTATTTATCTAGTATATCCCCAGGCCATACATATTAACAGATGCCGTTAAATGGCGACACTTTACACATGTTTACATTGATTACCATGTAACTACATAGCGATAACTAAAGGTACATAAGAAATGACATAGACATAGGAAATCCTTGAATTTAATAGTATTAGAAAGCCCTGAAGGAAAAACAGAAGAAAGTAAGAGCAAAATAAAGTTACTTACCATCTCGTTTGAACCATTAAAGTAATTCTAATAAATAATACATTTTCAGCTGTGCAAGCTGGCTTTCAAATGTAAGCAACTAATGCCTCAAATTGTTTTTTTGGTTAGGGTTAGTCATGCAACAATATTACAACAAAATAACATAATGTTCTGCCATATGGTTAATCTAATTCAACGTTTAAAAATGTGCAGGGCCAGGCAGAGAGAGCACTAAGGCCTGCCGAACCCACGTATCACAGGGGCCGGGAAGTAGTCCAAGGGGGGCATGCCTAAACCGTCAGTCCCTCTCTATCTGGACTGATCACCTCCCTATTCTGCCTGTCTTCTTAAAAAGATTACACTGCAAGACATGGATTTGACCGTGCCAATTGATCACGTAGTTAACACTGAAATGATTTCAAGGTTACATCAGTCTACACAGGAGAGACTGGGTTGCATAGGTGCAAACTGAACTGGAGCAGTTGGAGGCAGTGTTGCTTTCATACCCTAAAATGTGCTATGACTTCTTTGTTCTGCTCACACATGGACTGTCAACCCCAGTGCTGAAACAAATGAACTGGAGTGAATGAGGCAAACTTGAAAAGTATTGGAGAGCTCTGTTTGATCATTTAACATGAATGTACAATACTAGTACGTTCCACAGGTGAATTTCTTTGGTTATTTTCCATTAATTGACTAATTGAATTTAGGTTGTTTGAAGGACTTATTACCTTGTTTGAACGGGATAAGTTGTCTGAACGAGATAATAAGTCGTCCAAACACAATACTAAAACATTTAAATAAGTACCACTTGACTGTAATGAAGTGTAACAACATAGCAATTCCTGTGTAACTACAATGTTGTTACTGTAGGTATTGATATGTCATTCCAAGGTAGGTAATGTAACCTTATTGTAAAGTGAGCCCATTAAATTGATGTGAACTTTAAGCGCAAGACTGGAGCGTAAAATCATTGCAAGGTGGGTAGCAGATTCACAAACTTGCTGTCTCATGCATCCAATAACAAACTGTTAAACGTAACAAACAGTTCTGTCCTATCTATTTGAGCCCTTCTGAACATAGAAATTACTTTTTTAAGTGATAAATAGAGGGTGCAGTGAATATGCATTGAATTTTTGGGGGAACTGGAGGCTTTAGGTCATATGGGATTATCCCCACAGACTTTTCTAAAGAAAAAGGGGAAAATCTTTCTATATATCTTCCAATCTAAACTAAGCGCTGATGTTGCGTCACCCCTCAATTGCTTTTTAAACCTTCCCAGAACCCTAGTTGAACATGTTCCTCTGTACTTCTCCCAGTCGCTTCAGAGCACCGACAGCACAATCCGTCCTATTTTGGGCGCCAAAAAAACACTGATGCGCGCTGGTTTGGATGGCCCATTTCTGCTTTGTCAGAAACACTCGCAGAAGCACGTTCACTCGGCTAAAGAACACTTATAAGCAAGTATTGTCAAACTACACCGGGAGCCCAGTTGCAGTGACGCACTTTGAAAACCTTAGAGGACGCAGCCACTTAATTCATCTCGTACCTTAGAGGGACCTTCCTGGGAATTGTGGGACTGCCTGTGGAGAGTCAGCCATCAGCATTAGAGAGCATTACAACGCTGCAAAAGATAGAAAACACTCAAGCTATTTCCCTGCAGAAAACACAGATTCTACAAGGCCCTTTCCTGATGCTCTCTTAAGTGCACGATAGAGACTGGGACTTGGTTAACTGTGTAAATGTGTAACATTAAAGGCCCTCAACAGCCATTTAACCACCTTGGTAAGCAAGACATACTGAAGCAATTACTGTTTAGTTTCTGTGAGGTTCTGTTGGTTTGTCATTAATGTTTTGGTAAAGCACTGAGGGCACAAATTAAGCCTTTTGCTGAGTAGAAATAGAAATGTTGTTGAGTTGTAGACTTCTTAATTTGTGTATGGAAATCTGACTTTGCTGATTAAAACAAGGCATAATAGATTAAATAAATATACAAATGGGTCTAGACCCAACCTTTCATCTAAGTAGAGAGAGGAAAATAATCTTTCCTAATTATACTGTCCAAATGATTTATACAAATAGGACAAACATAGTTGTGTATTAAGTAAGGGTTCTTGTTCCTAACTATGAAAAAAGGATTGTGCTCTCAGGTAGAAACATTTTTATGGGTAAAAAATGTTTGGTTGGAGGATAGTTTCTGGTTGATGAACTTGAGGTACAAGGCCCATTCAGACAAATGGAGGGAAAACAAGATGTTACAGGAATAGAAAGCCTGACAAAGAACCATTGTATTAAATATTAATGGGATATTTACTGACAAGCAACTGTGTACTAACACTCTTATGGGAGATTAGATGGAGCATTTACTTGACAGACAGGCAGTAGCTACACAAACATGCACCCACACATGTACAAACGCACATGAATGCACACACGCACAGCCACACAAGTGGATTTCTGCATAGTCTATGAAGAGGACAACCCAAAACCATTACTGGAGCTGATATCACCAAAAGACAATACAAGGAAGGCTTTTCCAGTAATCCAATCACGTCACATGAGTAAATCTCAAAGATGGGTCTGTGCGAATTTGTATGCCTTAATATTTATCCATACTGGCTCTACCACTTGTGAACCGTGTGAACACAGCCCAGCAATTAATACCATGTCATATGGGTCATGTTATTATTTTCCCTGAGCTGCCACATGGAATAATACTGGGAACTGCAGGGGAGAGACAATAATTTCACACTATCTCCCCCCTTGTTTCTTTCTTTCTTACACTCTCTTTCTTGCTCTCATTGCATCCTCCTCTCTCTCTTTCAGCTCGGAATCTTTGAGTCAGTTTTACCTAATTTCTACGGCATATTTCTCTGCCACAGGAGGTGGTTATGACAAATTAGAAGTCTACAAATGTTCTGATGGTGCGAAGGCTCCAGCTGTCACCAGGGAGATGGTGATCGGGTTTCCGAGCTGCGTGGTCTCTTGGCGCCACAAAGAGTTCCATATGGTCATCCCAAATGCTCCACCTAAATCTGCTACCCAATCTCCACCCCGGAGATCCACTTCCAGGGAATTAACCGCACGCTTTTCACACCTACTGATGGAGGATTGGTGCTAGAATTGTGTTGAGCCAGAGTCGGAAATGCGATCACTAAAAGCCTGAATGAAATGGGTAGATTGCATTATTGATATTTTCAAACACTAGATTTAAAACATGTTATGTTTATTATATTACAGTTTTATGCTACAGTTGTAGGACCCCTTTCATCAATGGTTATTTGTATAATTGTTTAATAAAGGGTGTACATTTTGCTCTGAGGACTGAGTTGTGTTCTCTATCCCATTCTGTGGGGGCTTGCATGTTAAGGTGAACTAGACACTGTAACTGCTGGCAGGGCTCCCATTCTGCACGGGACCGGTAATGGAGAGTGCAGAGATAATTATCGGCCTTGCTACAGCCCTGAGCTCTGTCTAGAACTACATGGCATGTTGGAGGGGAGGGGACACACAAACACACATGCAGATACAGTATATACAAAAGCATCCACACACAGACAATACACAGATGTCGGCACACATATGTGCACCCCCCCCCCCCACACACACACACACACACACACACACACACACACGCATGATGTCTTAGCCATGGATGACAGACCAAGGGTACTCTTTACATTGCATTCCATACAACATTTTATTAATTTGACAGACACTTTTATCCATAGCGACAGATGAATAGTGCATATAGAAAGTACAAGTGCGTGCACAAAGTACAAGTGCACATAAAAAGTATAGTGCATATAAAGTCCTTCTATAGATCACTTATTAAATACAAATACGTTATATCTAAATGTCCGCATTGTACACATAATTCCTGAGGGTTACATACTCTAAATCTCCATAGACAGAATCATTCTAAAATAAAGCCACATGCACCATTTGAAATCCAACAAAATCTATGGTGGAGTGTGTTCATGTATTTACAGAAAGCTAACATGCTTTACTGTTTTGATGTGTTCGGTCAGTTCTGGTGTCAGGTTAACATGACGGAGGAGCAGTGTATAGCGCTGGGGACTGCTGGTCTATAATTAACCGGGGGTGTGTGCTGATGTCATTGACGCAGCGTGGAGGTGGAGGGCAGCCATGCCAAAGCACCTGTTGTTGTGGAGCGTGGCATCTGATATCATTACCCACCCAGCCGGATCGCCAACATGCCCGCTGGGTCGCGAACCGTCCAAAAACACACACAGGACACAAAGATACACTCACCAGTGCTTGGACACACACTTTCTCTCTTTTTCCATCTCTCTATCTTACAGTAAACACCCGAGCACTTGGAAACAATCAGCCCCAACTGAAGACACAAACCCATGCCCTCCTTTACATAACTGACTCCAATGCCCTGACGCCAAGGGGCCAGAAACACACACAGAGACATCCGCAGTGTTCCATTTGCTAAGATGAACCCTAAATAACAAGAGAAATACAAACACCCTCACACCACTAAGAGAGTAAATAAATCAGCACAGGGATTCTTTGGGAGGGGGTGGGGGTTGGCTCCAGTCTGAAACCAGAGAAAACAAATATTTCTGGGAACATTAATGTACAGTAAAGGAATGTGACCATTCCATGTTACAGACGTTTGTTACTTTCCCATCAGATCTGGAGGGAAGCCCAGGGCACTGACAGTGATTTCACAGTCCAAACTGATTTGCATACTGGAAGTTTTCTTTCAATTGGTTAAATCCAAAGAACTTATATTGACGTCTATACTCTTTGTTAAATCCGACAATGTTTGTTTACCATACGTCAAGGTCACACATGTTACATCACATCAGAAATTACTACAGACTACATACAGTGTATATTTGTCTGTTGTGGGTTCACATACATCACACAAATGACATATAGTAAATGTGTGGGTGTTTGAGTTTAAGTGTGTGTGTACATGGATCTCAAGTGTGTGACTGTGATAATGATATCGTATATATATACCATAAGCAGGCAAATCATATAATCCTTCTTCCTGGGATCACAGAGAGGAAATGGGAAAGTGCTTTCATGTCCCAGACCTGACTACTCTCCAAAACGCTTTGTGGCATAAATTGACACGTAACACACGCAGAATTGGTGAGGCCCAGGCTTTGATCACTCTGCCACGAGGGGAGTTTCATATCTTAAACATCAGAACAGTTTAACCCTGGTGTTTGAAAGTAATTGCTATAATTAAAATCGTGTTTACCAACAATGGTAGAAGTATAACGTTGTTTGATGTTATTGCACCGCCTAATTAATACTATAAAATGTATGGATATTATTTCAAAGGTTATAATGATAGAGTTTCCTTGTGGAAATATGCACACTTTAAACAACCACCATTTAGAAACACATCAGTCTCCCCCAGAGTCCTCTAATAAAAACACAGCAGTGCATTATTAATTGGCTTCAATTATGTCCAAAGTGTCTCCAAAAGTATACTCCAAAGTGTCTTTATTCATCCAAATCAGATGAAATTGTCTCTTACTGACTTGTTTATGAAATCATTAAAGAAGTCTCATAATTTTGTGTCAGTTGCCAAAGTTTTTTGTTTTGTTTTCATCAATTACTTCCCAAGAGACCACTTTCCTTGGGATGGAGGAGAAGAGCTGATTTGAAATCACTTCTGAACAGTCAGAAGACATCCCTTGACCTCTCATTCCTCCCCTTCCCACCCCACAAGACACACAAAAACAAACAATAGCCGTTGATAAGACATCATTAAAGCTACATGTCTAGGCTATAATGCTGACAGGTTGGAGAGCATTGTTTACTGTCAGGACTACAGGTCAACGTAAAAACAAAATAGGAGTTGCTGGCTAGCAGTACTTTGCTTCAGCCTTGTTTATCGCCAGTTCAGGAGGTAAGAGGATTCCGATATTTCTGTTCTGAAGTGCTGACCCTCTCGTACAAACCGTCCATGAAAAAGTACGACTGACTCCCTCAGCCAAGATGTCCATATAAGACAAGACAAGACTTGCAACAATACTTAATGGTTTGTTCAACTTTGTTTATTTACTGGGTATGAGACTCCCAGAGCCATTGTCTACTACATTAATGGTGGTATTTCTGCTGGGACTTGGCTGCTTGTTCCTTAATGTTCCTCAGAGCTCCGTGGCCGAAGCACAACTCCACCGGGATCGCTTTCCCTAGTAAGGGGCTGAAGCATGTTGCTGCCTGACAAGGTTAAAGGATTTAAGCGAGTTTCGGTGCCATAATGGAAATATCACAGGCCCTAGAGACAAACAGACAGGGGACTGTGGGAAATATCATAATCTGCTTTCGGCCCCTGTGCCGACCCTGTGGTGAAAACTGGCACACTCCCATGCCCTTAGAGCACGCAAGTATGTATGTACACACAAACACACACACACTGTACATCTGGATTGTGTTGAGGTGACCAACAGGCCCCTGAGTGTGCGGCCCCATTGGCAGTTTGTGGGTGAGAGCCAGGGTCCGGTGCACCATGGTGAGGGCTCTCCATCACTCCAGCTCCTGGCTTGACAGGCCTTGGCTCTGGGGCCCGTCAAGGTCTTACTGAGCACGCTCCAACTGTGAGCCGCTGAGGAAGGGATTCTGTATCAGCGTAATGGATTACTCACCCACATCACCTGTCTTAGTGGATTCTCCTGACCGACAGGCGTATACACACAGACACATTCGAACATACCCACAAACACACCCACATTTTGTATTTATACATATACATACATTCATACTGTACAGGCATAAATACACAAAGGTTTGTACAACAAGCACAAACTTTCATACAGAAATAAACACAAAAAACACAAATGTACAAATGACCCATTGTTTTGCAAAACAGGATGGATTACATGTAACAATGTGAGGTAAACAAGCTAACTTCTCAACATCTGCACAACGTGCATAACAGAAATTTCAAGAATCGTACCAAGCTAGTTAAACCTTGAGGGGGGATCCTGTTTGTCGAAACTCAAGTTCAGGCTATGAAAACAGACATTCCTCATCGTGTCAGACGGAAAATAGCGCAACTCAGCATGCCTTAGCATCAGGCCTTTCCTGTGACCGCACGGCTTGTAAAGTAATTTTCTGTGCCGTCTAAAAAGGTCACTTGGTTGCTTTCGTCATTCACTCCTAATTCGGACAGACCTTTCAGGGAGTCCGGTGTCATGCTGTGGGACACCCGGAGACCAACGGTCACTGGCAGGGTCTTAATCAGCCTTATTCATGAGTGTCACATCAAATTACCCATTTGCTCCTTGAATAATAAAGGTCACTTTGTGAGATATACCGCGTCCTCTTGAGATCTCGCTAATAAGGACCTGGGGACCCCAAATGGAGGGTGGAGATAGGCGCTAACCTGGTGGTGGTTTTCTGTGTGCTAAGGACAATGATGATTTTTGATGAGATTTCTCATCACTTGACTCTGATGGCCAACTACGGCCACTGGGTTATTTGGGTCTATTGTCATTTTAAAGAGATTACGATTATTAGCCGGGGACAAGTATCTTTAATTAAGTTCTTGTTGCCTGCAGATTTCTTTTGTTTTAACGGATACGGAACTATGTAGTAAATTATACTTAATAAAACATGTAATTTTTTATGTAATCATTGCAAATAAATGAATATCACAAGTCATCATTTTAAACGTAAGAATAAGTTTTGGCTGTAGGAGGTGCAAAACTGTAACACCAATGCAGAACACAGATAGATAGGTTAAATGTGCTTTGTAAAGTTCAACGCTCATGCTTAATCTAGCTAGGCTGGGAAGACACATTCACAAGACAATTGTTGGAGAGGACCAAGTTATATTGTTATAACCTTTACGTTGGAGGCGATATTTCATGTGCTTTACATTACCCTTAGAGTAACCTGCTTGCTACAGTCTATACTGTATACTATTAAGCCTCCTCCATCAAAGTGTTTCTGTAGAGAAGACAACAACATACATGTCCAAGACTAAATAGGTCACAAGGACATATCCATCTCACCATAACCTTTCCCAGGCTGATATTTATGACAAAGTCCATTAGGATTGCTTGTGAGCTGCTTGCACAAGGGGTTGGAGGGTAATAACAAAACTGAGTCATGATTCAATATTTTACCCGGTTGTTTGTGTCATAATTCTGCAACACAGGAACCAGTGATGGCTCGTGTCCTGTTGTGCGTTGAAGTGATGATGAAGCTGCATCTCAACAAGAATCATCATATAAATGGATACAAAATGGGTGACATGATGGATTCTTCTCTCTCTTTCTCTCTAACTCTGTCTCTGTCTCGCTCTCCCTTTGTCTTTCTCTTACTCTCTTTCTCTCTCATCTCACACACATAGTAGATGGCTTGCTACATTACACTTCTGTTCTTTTGAGAGAGCTGGCTGATGGTAGGTGTAGTTCCAAAGATTCCAAACAGTCCAGGACTCACCTTGCTGTGCCACTGGAGGACTTTCTAAAAGTAACTAACTGCACAGGACAAGGTGACCGGGCCTTTCAGGACCTGTTGTTTCCCTTGCACATACACATGTCAACACTCAACATGCAACATGCTTCAAATGCTATTTGCATAGGCTGCAAGATGCTAAGGCCACAAATGACTTATTTTACCCTTTCAAGTTAAACATTCCTAGACCATAAAAGTGCAAACTGTGAGTTTAATCTATTTCATTCAATTTAAACATTCATCTAAAAGTGATGTGTTTGTGATATGGATTACACTTCTTAGGGTTTATGAACAAGCTCTGTAGCGTGAGAGAAATAAAGTGTTTCACAAAAACCTTGGTAAAAGAAATCATTGTTTCAAAAGTTAAGTCTATAACAAATAAAATTAGTTTGAGCAACACACTGTTGTTACTTCGAAAATAATATTTTTACTGTTTTAACTGTGCTTTAAACTGTGTTTTAAAGACTTTCTCCGCTGGAATTATAGATAATAAATTGGGTTCAGGACTGGGTTGAGGGTAGATATTGGTATAACATTTTAATGAAGATAACTGTGTTTACTAATGCAGTGTGCACTATCTGTGAGCCATTATTGAAAAAATGGAAGACAGGGGAAATGTTTGCTCATAATAACAAGAGACTGGAGACATAACATAAACAGCTTGTCAAAGACTTAATCAGAGGCAGCAAGAGACTCCATGTGTCATTTCTCAGGTTCCCATGATTGCTATTCAAAAGAGCAACATATTAATGCCAATATCATTGTACTTTGATACCAGACAAGAACAGAGTATTCTATTTCATTCCACAGCCTTACTAGTCAAACCAAGGTTGTGTATTAACACTGATTTTAAATGGGCTGGGTAGTTGTGGGGGGGTTAATTCTAATTTATCATTTTTTGGGGCCTAAGGCACAACTCTTTCCAGCCTGGAGCTGTTTCAAAAGCAGTTGGACACAAAGAAGCGACCCTGGGAACTTTGCCCATGTAGTCAATCAGTCAGACACCCCAGAGAGCTCCTGCTCCACCAGCTTGTTCTCTGACATGGATATCAAACAACTCTCTCTTCCCATGTACATAATAAAAAAACATGTAAATATGACTCGGTTCTCTTTCCTTCTCTCTAGCTTTTTTTTGGGTGTCTGCGTGTTTCAGTCTGTGTGTGTGTGTGTCTGGATGCGATCAGTGGTAGGGGTGCATGAGGAACATCAAAGGTTGGAGGGAGATTTGTGTGACGTTTGATGCAGCTGGTGTCTGTGTGGCAGAACTGGACCGAGCATCCCAGACAGACAGACAGTGTCTCAGCTGTCCTCCGAATAAAGACACAGAGGGGAAGGAAGGCAAGGGCCCGGGAAGAATGGAGGCCAAAGCAGCCCTGACACAGAACATCAAAGACCAAATGCACACGGTTACGCACAGAGACACACACAGATACAAATTTGCACACAGACACACACACACAAGCTGCAGTCTTGCTCACTCACAGACTCAGTAAATCATGTCCAAAATATGCTTTTTTATTTGCATTTTCAATGATTCAATTATCTTCATCCTGCATAGAAATGGGAACTTTGTTGGAAGTACATCAATAAATACACTTTTTAGCTGGAAACATGTAGCAGTGAATCTAGGTTTGAACAACAAATCTGAAAAGACACAATGTCATTGTTGCACCCCTTTATTGCAGTGGATGTCATATGTGTGCAAGTTGGAGCCCTGACACATACCAGTCCTCAGTGACGAGAGGAGCATCTGAAGGACAATGACCGAGATTCTCCTGGCATGCTGTAGACAGCTTCATGCCTAACGTGGTCTCGGACTTCACAGTGGGACTCAATGGGGCCATGCCCGCTACAGTTATTCTCTCTGCTTGTCTCTGTGTTTTGTCATGCTGCTTCGTGCCTGTATGTCAACAGTGAAAGGCAGCACTGGTAACGGTTGGGCCACTGTCACCATACATATTGTAGCGGGAGGCTGAGAGGAGGCGCCAACTAGGTCTAATGACAACAATGTTGAAATTTAGAAAATGACGACAGATTCAATCATCTGGATGTGCAGGTAGTACTTTGAGAGTGTCGTATTTACATTACAATTTGATATATCATACTCTGTATACATCAGTCATCAATCACATTTCTGTGGATTCTATCAATATGTTAATCCTTCATTCTCTGGTGTTTACATGTACCTAATTGCAGAGTCCCTGGCTTTGTGATGGTGCCGGTGGTCTTCAGTTCCAACATTGACCAATAGAGAGCGCGCTAGAACAGCAATGTGGTCAAGCCCAGCAGGAAGCATTCAGGCCTGCTTTATCTTCGCTGGAAAAACCACATGGAAACACTGGCATCTCTCACCGAAAGAAAAAAATAATTTTGAGCACAATATTAACACCACGGTCAGACATGACATTAGAGAGACACTAGGTATGTATGTATAGTGGATAAACAGGTTTTTTATGGAAAGGGCAAAGAAACAGTGGGTGTGAACCTACACAATACCACCATCAGACTCATTGGTGGAAGAATGTTGACTCCTGATACATATACACGAATACTCATCTTGTAAATGGCATCTAATCTCAATGAGGCTAACCTGAATAAATAAAGGTTAAATTCGTTCTTAGCCTGGACTATTTGAAGCACACCGTATTGGATTGCATGAATTAATCATGACTCATCCGTTGAGATCGCGTTAGCCGACCCATTACTCATTTAACCCTTTATTTATTACTCCATTCATCTACATAAATATTTAACTATGTCTTGGCATCTTTATGGACTGCTTGCTCTGCTGTTCAATTAGAGAGAGCAGTGTCCTACCATGACCATATGCCTTCTATCTGGAGATAGTATATCTCTGCAATTTATGGGTGCCAGTGAGGGTTATGTCGTTCTGTTGATTTTTACATCTATTTATGTAAGTATTAATCGTGGTGTACTGACTTCATACAATATGTTCAGCTATGTATGCACAATATGGCTTCCTTGGCAGGGTAACACTGTATGTGATGGCATACCACAATGAGTAGATTTCCCTTTTATTATTTATGATGTAGTGTATTAAATGCGCCCTTCAAACCCCATCTTATTGTGGAGAACACCTGGAACAAATATCACAGTCAACATCAGTGAAAACAGCGGCTAGTAAATATAGACTGTTCCTCGACTCGGACCATCAAAACACTGTAAAACCATACACTTTGAACACTGTACATTCTACATTCACTGTATGAAAGCGTTTACTCTATGAATAAAATGTAAATATAGTGTCAAATTTATGTTACGTGGATTTCATTATAATGGGTAAACTAAATCAATTGGGATTTGCTATAGGGTCGGACCAAGGTTGTCCCACTATACAGTAGCAAGAAGGAGTTTTATCCACTATCAAGGTATAGAACATTAGTGAGATATTCCATGTTCCATGTCACCACTTCCTCTGCCATCATCAAAACCTTCAGCTCAGTTTCTTGCCACTTGGATGACGGAACCGCAGAACCATGGAAACATGGAACCATAAACACCCACCATGTGTCCTCCTTCACAAGCAACGGAACGCAACAAAAGAACCACCAGTCTTCCGCTTAGCAACAAAAATAGATATTTGACCACCTGGGCGCACCATCATTTCCCCATCTTGTTTCTCAAGCATGACAAGGGTCTAACTTAAATCCCCCCTTGATACAGCCTGTAATTCATCACATTATTTTCTCTGCCATTTTCCCCTCTGCCAGGCCTTGATAGAGAACAAGCATGTCAGAGAGAGAGAAATATAAAGAAAGAGAGAGAGATAGAAAGAGAAATTTGTTGCGGCACAGTGACCTCTAAGCCTCAGGACACTTCCTTATGTCAGCTTGCAAGCGGGCCACCGCCAGACAGAGCTGCAATTTGATCAATTGAGCTTCCCATCAGCGGCAGGAAACTGGGGGGGGGGGACGATATCAGGAGCCGGAATGACTTACTAAGACGGCCCAGTGACTCTGTTAGAGCCGGATTAGACCGCGGATCAACCGACCGCGGATCAGCCTGTAATCACCAGTCAGATCGTTTGCGCTCCACCATCCTGTATGTCCTTCAAACGTGCTGGTTCACTACGGACCTGAAGACATTCAGTGAGGCAGGTTGAGAGACTGGGAAGAAATTCTAAAGGACACCGTAGTTTTTTTAAGACCTCTTTATTTTTGGCACTAGTGAGTGAACTGAATGGAAAGCCTCCTCCTCTCCGCTCCCCAATCTTCTCTGTAAAAGGAAGAAATCACCGACACCCTCTTAGAAACCGTTTTAAGTTCATATTGCCCCCCCATTGAAATCACTGGTTAATCAACGGTAAATCAGAGTTCACCCCCCCCCCCCACCCTCACAGCCTCTTTAATGGGTTTCTTGTCAATTACAATCAACGTCTTTTTTGCAGACATCTTGCCTTACCTCCTCCCTCACCCCATCTTTCTCTTTTGTGCAACTCCCCCCATAAAGGAATTGATGTCGAGTCTTCAGAAGAGATATGAAGTGTATGTTTGGGTGTGTGTGCGTGTATGTGTGTGGTGTGTATGTGCTGTATGCATTTGTATGCATACTGTGCATTTGGGCCTGTGTGTGTGTGTGTCCTTCCTTCACAGTAAGCGCTGTGTTGATGAAACAGAGAATCACAGCCAGAGCTCTATCCTGTGATCTCCTTTGTCCTGTTTCTTTGATGAAAGAATCAGCTCACTTTCTTTGATACACAGTACACTTACAAATGGATCTCTCCTTCTCAGTCTCTCAGGGGAAAAAAGACAGTCAGTGCTCCATGCAGAATACGCAAGTGTTTTTCAGCCTTACTGAATTAGGGAGAACATAATTTTTTATGCTCATGTTTCAGTCTTCAAGACATTTTTGTGATAATGGGATCAGTAACAACTGGCTCTGATAAGTGTCTTTACGTATGATAACATAAGAATGTGTGTGGGTGGTGGGTACATGCACAACACTAACGACTCTCTTTTCTAGGTCAAGACGCAAACGGAAGCACAGAGCATAATTTCACGTGGCAAATCGATCTCTGGCTGGTGGCCAGTACTTTTTTGTCAAGGACAGTAGTTATCGGTTCAATATTCATGAAATAGTCTAATGCAACATACACAAAAGAGGTGTGTGTTTTTGTTTAAGTCTGTGCTCAGTGCAGCCCAAAGCCCAGAAAGTACCACACAACTGCATCTGCCCTGAGACATGGTCGGACCAAAGAAGAGACATTGTCGTAATATTTTGTTTTATTTGACACCAATCTAGCACTGCGCCCAAAAGTCAGATTGCTTGTGGGTAGGCCACAAGTGCATCTTACCATGGGACAATTTGCGTTAGTGCTACCACTAACCTTGTATGCCGTCCAGAAACGTAGAGCCTTAGATCTGTTCGTAGTGTCACGGCACACCGGGCAAAGAGTTAGCAAGCCAAGGTCTCTTGGTCAGGCTTTGTTGTCCAACGGGGACATGAGGATCTCTATGATCTACTCACTCACTGTGGCACGGCAACAATGAATACTCACAGCTTGCTTGATTGTCCAGTAAAGAATGACATCACCCTAACCCAGTGGCAGGACACTTTGAGCCACGCCATCTTTGCTCGCTGAGGGAAAGGAGGGCGGCCTTTCAAAAATCCCCCCAAAATATAGTTTTTTCCTTCTACAATGTTCACAGATGTTCTTTCACCTTTCTAAGTTATTGCGTGGTATGTCTACCATGTGATGTATCCCCCCCTCGAGAATCCCGAGGTGTTGATAAGGGATTCCCCCACTACTTCTAGGTCACATGGTCAAAAACAAATTTTGTCTTACAGTGTCAGTATAATTTTTCAATGCATATCATACATTTATGAACCCACTATATCTAAAAGTGGGATTTAGTTCTCAAAAACTGGGATCTTAATGAAAGAACTAATCACTTCCAATCTGCTTATTCAGGATTTACGTAGTGATTTCTTAAAGGGAAATGGCATTTCCGCAATAGTAGACAGAAACATGTACACTTAACATACATTTAATCACGTTGTTTATTAGAGAGCTGTACTGTCATACTTACACATCAATCCTTTACATTACAGTGACCGGTACAGAGGCCGGTCATGTTGCAGTAATATATTTGTGCTGACTAGCTTGCCTGTAGACAAGCCAGACCTGTGTCTCTAGCTGAACTCTTGATGAACTCCTTCTGATGGCCTCAACCTAAAAACAGAAGTCCTCACACATACAACACTCCCCAAAAAATGCCCTTTGGTACTTTTGGTGACATTGTGACCTTGTATACAAATAATGAAGGCACTTATAAATAAAGTCTTACTTACTTACTTACATTCCTAAATCCTACTCCAACATAATGTCTACAAGTGTATAACTTCTGGACTTGAAAGTAGTTGAGTTGAGAAGAGCGTACTTTCCATTGGTTCCAGTGTGCCAGGTAAACAAAATACAATATCACTTATGCTGGGTACACACTAAAATATTTAAGAAATATTTTAAGATTTAGCATTCCTGCAGCCCTCCCACCCGCCACCTAGGGTCTTCTTCAGACAACTGCCTGGTGGTCCCACCGCTCAAGACCGTCCGGTCCCAACACAAGCTCTTCTCATGCATGGCCCCCCAGTGGTGGAATCAACTCCCCACCTCCATCAGAGACACAGACTGTCTCTCCACCTTCAAGAGAAGGCTCAAGACGCACTTGTTCCGGGCGTACAACGGTACTTAGGAATGGTTTGCTGAACCCAATGCTAGTTTCCTCAAGGATCACAATGACTCTTGCTTAGAGACTTGTTGCTCTTGTTGGTTAGTGGTAACTGATTTACAGTTTTTTTATCGCTAAAAAGCGCTTACCAATACTTCGGATACTTTTTCTAAACTCTTAACACAGACTGACACCTGCAAAACACAATTGGCCAAATGGATCATTTTCTTCTCAAAAACACATTTTGTTACGTAAATATATACTGACTCTCCATTACAAGACAGAACACATGTTTCTCTGCACACACTGACTTTACCAAAACACTGACTCAAATCTGACTCAAAATGAAATTATTCTGTCAAAGAATAACACTTGTTTTCACTTCACAAGGTACATGCAGTCAATCAAAGTACACCAGGTTTCAAAATACTGGCTATTGTTGACATTATAAAAACTGCATAGACTTATGTTTCAGGTATATGCATGCCGCTAAATGACACTATATGACATAATAATAATATGACACTAAATTTCTTGGTTGGGAACTGTATGTCCACATGTACAATAATGTTCACATTCAAACACATTTCAGTAAAAAGCAAATCAGTTTTTTTTTTCTTACTGTTTACTGAAGGAAGTACAGTAGAAACACAGTATACAGTAATAGAACAAAAAACTGGTTTGTTCAAAAATGCATATAATGGAGGCAACCGTTGACCGCCTCAACTTGGGTTGCATTCTTTCACCAGCCTCTCTTAATGAAAGACCGTGGTTGATTACATGGTCAATGATAGTGGCACGAAGTTCATCACTGATTACTGTTCTTGCAGCCCTTGGAATGCCACCACCACGCATTTTTACACCTCTACCTTGCCCTCTCCTTGGGCCTGCTCTTCTCCCCAGCCCTGCTCCTCTCACTGCTCCTCTCACTGCTCCTCTCACTGCACCTGCACCCCCTTCTGCATCTCTGCCTGTTTCTGCACCTATCCCTCCATCTCTCACTGGGCCTGCTCGAATCTCCCTGGGCCCCTTGCTCTTCCTCGTCCTAACATTAAAGTGTTTGGATGTTTCTGTTTCCAAAAACATCACTCCTCAAAGTCCTTCTTTTATAGTAATCGAAGGAAATAACCCCTGCCACTGAGTCTAAGCCAGACTGGAATCAGCTGTGGTTGGCCCACTTTACCCAACATAGTAAATCAGCTGTGTGTCCATTTTTCAATTGTCTTCTTTTTTTTTCTTCAGCTGAGATATGTTGTTTTTGAACTAATATCATTGCAGAATTAGATGTTTTTATTCTGTATCTAAGGTTTGGATAATTGTTTTTGCTATTGTGGGATGTTGTGTGTTAACATTCGTAAATACTACACAAACAATCCATTATTTTGTTGGGAGGGCTTGTCTGTTAAGCGTTGTGGAAATGTGTTCACTGACTGCATATTGTGTGAAGAATACATGAAATATGTGAGTTGTATGGCCAAAAAAGACTGATGCTGTGCTAATTGTGTTTAGAGTTTTGAAAATGTGACAACTGTTTGGACAAATGCTTGTTAGCGACTGAAAAAAACTGTAAACTGTTGTATTCACTGCGAAATATTCTATTTTAGTAAATCTTATTTTTTATTTTACTGTTGCTTGCTTTTCTACAGGTACTTGCACTTAGCGATTCATGTTGTTTAATTGTAACTTGCTTAACTACATGCTCTTATGGTTCTTCCCTTTGGCACTTATTTTTTGGTTGTTCACAATGTGTGCTTCTTGTTTTGGCTACCCGCAATGCTTTGGGGCTATCTTGTTGTTATTATCAGTGACCTATGCACTTTGTAAAGCTCTCTCTTGGACGTCGCTTTGGATAAATGCGTCTACTAAATGAATACATGTAAATGTAATGTAAATGTAAGATTTTCAAAATGTGAGACACCACAAACAAGAGGACAAAGAAATCCTAGATTTAACTGTTTTGCTCCTATAGTGTGTGGTGTTTGTCCTCGGGGTTCCCCCCACACTCCGACGTTCTTCCGAGTAAGTTTGGTCATTCTTAACACAACTCACACCAAGGGAAAATTTGATCAAATAATCTGTAGATAATCGGGACAGGGTAGAATCGTCGGGACATTACCTAGGATTGTCAGAAGGGGGAAATCAACCAAAAATCAGCCCGATTATCTTGTGGTGTGTACCCAGCATTAGTTTCAAGAAAAGACTCCACCTCAACTCTCTAATGCTCACCTGCACCTAATGCCCATCAACGCAATCAAATCGTACACCTGATTCCCATTTTCTAAAATATGCCTATAACAACACAATCATCCTGTCACTGGTGTGTTTCTGGTATTGGGTTCCACCCTTTCCCCACTTCCTCCTCCCTGCTCACACGCCTGTTTTTCCAAATCCAAGCAACTTTTTGGGATCTTCTGAGAATCAGAATGGGATTTATTCGCCAGGATAGTTTGCACAGACATGAAATTTACTTTGGCAAGAAGGTGCATACAATAAACATATAGGAACCAAAAATGTCAATATGTGGACTATCTATACTACGGTACATAAACTAGCAGTACAAGTGGAATTAGAATTAAATACAATGTACAATAAAATAAAATATAAGTTGCTGGCAGAACACTAGAACAGACAAAACTAGACAAAAAAAGAGCGCACCTAACGACCGAGGCAGCCTTCATCGGCGCCATCTTGGAAAAGCTCCAGTATTGGATCAGACAACATTTATTCATGCGCTCATTCATTTGTTCATTTAAACTAAGCAGAATAAGTTATTTTTTTCTTTAAACTCTTGAATTTACCCATCTGTGTTTCACAGAATTAGCAAATAATAAAGTGATGTTGTGACTTTATTGTGCTGTACAGTTCATGAGTTAGTGACTCAGTTAGTATGCTTGGACAGAAGTGGCAGGACACCTGCTGGCTGGTCAGTCGGTCAGCTGGTCAGCAGAAGGGATGTGTCTGCTCTTCTCTCTGATCTCTGCTAGAAACATGGGAAAGGCTTGTCAGACATTCCTAAAGTCTCCTTTGATACTGGTGGAGTGTGACCAAAACTAGGCAGACAAGGCTGTGTCACATTCCCTCTCATGCAAGTCTCCAGTCCGGATAACCCCATCACCCCTGCCTTTTTTTAATTTCCACTTCACATGCACACACATCCACACACACACACACACACACATTTGCTCATCAATTTCCAGGAGGCCAAGCAGGCCATTTTGGCTTTCCAGTTTTGGCTGCAGAATGTGTCCAACACATCTCTTCTCGTGTGCAAAATTATTTTAAGACTAATTACTTTTTATCTAAATTAAACAAATTATTTTCTATGTAATTAAACCTATAACTTTCTCATTTTCTTTGAAATGTAGTTGGGATGCTTTTAGGGATGCTAATACAGAGTCAAGCAATGAATGTGTACACATTTTACAAAAACAATTTAAATAATTGGTTTCCACCCCGTGGGAGTCAGATGGCTGAGCGGTGAGGGAGTCGGGCTAGTAATAAGAAGGTTACCGGATCGATGTTGTGTCCTTGGGCAAGGCACTTCACCCTACTTGCCTCGGGGAGATTGTCCCTGTACTTACTGTAAGTCGCTCTGGATAAGAGCGTCTGCTAAATGACTAAATGTAAATAAGATGGTGACTGATGGTTGGTTTTGGGCTTCATATTTTTATTACATAATCGCATTTCAAATCTCCAGAGTCAATGTTTTGCATGTACTTTAACTTCACAATGACTTGCTCTGGTTCAAGAATAGAAAAAGTGGAGCAACACATCCATCATTTTCCCATATAGGCCCATGTAAATAAACACACATTTGTCACTTATCATCTCAAACATACACACCGACCATATGTGGGTGCTGACACATCCAGCTGCATGTCAAGATGTTCAGAGGGCAACTTGTTAAATTAGTTTTTGTGAGTTTGCCAGAACTTGGAGGAGTTTGAGAAGTGCACACAAACACACACCTTTCTTGTCTCATGGACTAATATGTATCACACACAAATCCAAGCACACACACCTACAGTACAAACACATTCATTCTTTCACACAGACACAGCCCACAGATTTCCACACATAATTTCTTTCACACACACACACACACACACACACACACACACACACACACACACCACACACACACACACACACACACACACACACACACACACGCACACACACAACTTAACACTTACCTAACACTCCAACGAACACACACCTACACACTCACACTCTCATACCCTGGTGTTGTTTCAGTGGGGGGCAGCAATGGTGTGGAACAGGCCTGGCTTTTTAGTACAGGTCAACCAGGGGCCAGGCCTGAGGCCAGCTATCCGATCCCTGGCTAGCCCTCCCTGGGTGCCTCTGAGCTGGGGTAGGGGCCAGTTCCAACCTCCACCTGCTGAGAGGACTTCACTTAGATACATTGTTCAGGCCTCATGGAACACTTGAGAGGGAGCCATGGCAGTATGTTAAAGTCAACACGGCGGGATCAGACTTCTCTTTGTACTGGGCTTTGAGGGTGACCTCCAAGCCAAGACCATGAAGAGAGGAGCCTCCATCCCAGCAGCCCATGTGGTCAAGACCATGGATGGAGTGTTTGCCCTACTTGTTTTAGATGGACGCCTTTGAAGACAGCAGTGCTTGGGGAGATTCTAGACAGGTCTTGTACAAGGAAAGAGATAACAGAATCTTACTGATGTATTAGTAAAAACCCTACTTCTACCCCAGCCAACTATTATTTCAAACTACTATCCATTACTTCAACTTACGAGATCTTTAACCATGGTAACTAAGCCAAAAGTGAAAACTTTGAATACTTTCAAATACTTTAGCTATGTATTTGAACTCTACCTCTTCTTTACGTAAATTAAGAGTCATTATGTTACACTATGGTTTTTTGTCCTAGGCAGACTGTTCTTTTTATATCACACTTCTCAAATTGTTATGCTAGTCCAGCATTTATTATTAACAATATTTATATTGTTAATTCAGGCTTTTAGCCTATATGAAATGTGTAAATGTGGCTTCTACAATCAGCAAAACAGCAGGTATTGCAACTAGTTGTTTGTTAGTTTATGTACAGTTCCATGAATGAACATATTTACTGTGCAAGTAGTTGTGTTGCAAGTGCAGGGTATGATGTGCGTTTAGCCCTTAAATGTAGTCTCTCCTTTCAAAGTCCACTGAGGTTTATCCTGCCAGCTGTACATTAAAATGTAGAGGACTACCCTCGGTATTAGGATTGGGTTGGAAAGCCCACACATCCACACAGACTTGTGCCTAACTGGCTATTATTTGTCTTTTATCCCTCCATATTTATTATAATCCTCCTCCCTGCCACTCCCTTTCTCCTACATCACCATGCTTCTCCTCACTTCCCTTTATATCTTCCGGTTTCCCTCCATCTGTCAATCTCTTTCTCTCCTCCTGCTACTTACCCTCCACCTTTCCTCCTCCCATTCCCTCCTCTGTCCTGTCAGTGCAGTGTACTATGGCTTGTGTTTTCCCCTAGGCATGACTTGGCTCAGAGTATCCCCACAAGGTCTGAGTCCTCGTCAATCTGTAATGTCTCTGGCCACACTCTGTCCATCTGTCTAATGACTTCCAAGCCCCCTGTGAGTGCTGGTATGGAGGGTGTTTAGCACCTCACTGTTTCTAGTCTGACAGAGGAGAGAGGGAAAAGGGACTTTCACATTTCCTCGGCTGTGTGTAGGACTGGTTCTGAGCCTCAGGTGAGCCAAAGACCACCATCAGCTGCTGTGCCCTGGACCCTTGTTTTGGTATTTCTCTGCTGGGCTCTGAATGACACAGATGTAGCAGATTTGTGTGGGGTTTTTGTATGGGTTGTGTTGTGTTTGGTTTGGGAGAGGTATGGGTTGCTAAAAAGTACATGTATGGTTGGTTTTCTGTGTGTGTGTGTGTGTGTGTGTTTATGTGTGTATGATTGATTTCAGGGGGTGTTTTCGTCTTACACCAACCAGACAACATTTTAAAGTGTCTCCTCAGTGTGAGCGCAGTGTGCGTATTTGTATATATTTGAGGCAGACACATACTATATGATAGAGCAATGAGGGTTGACTGTGGGCCATTAAAGATATAGAACTGCCCATTCATAGCAAGATGACAGTGGAAGCAAATGTTGGGAATGAGAAAAGCATTCTCTCACAGGCCATGCGTTGTGAATACATACAAGGATGCAATGGAGAGATGGAAAGGGAGATGGAGCGCTAAACGGGCAGTTAGGTCAAGAAATGAACGAAAATGGAGTCAATCAAGTTTAGGCAGAATTACTTTTAAACAATAAAATTGACTACCCTTTACCAGCGGAGGTAATACACAGGGCTTGCGAGCCATGACCAAAAAGATCATGTTGGCTAATATAGAAAATGTACTCTTTATCATTGACCCATGGTGGCGTGAGAAAAAAAGAAAAAAGAAACCACTCTGAGAAACCGAATCATCGATACAGATATGGCTTCCAAGTCAAGGAAAGTCAAATGAACTCAAGAGTTTTTCACATACTGCAGACATTTTAATGATAGTATTTAAACTCCTGACTTTACCCATGTGTGTTTCATAGAATTTGAAAGAATTCTTTCAAATAGTGACATTTTAGATTTGACAAAGGAAGTGTACAGTAAAACCATGGTTGGTTATATTTGGAAGCCTTCCACAATGGCAGCGTAGTCTGGTGGCAGACTGCAAAGGTCATAATTATTTGTGGTAATCACTCTTTTCAATTCACAGATTCACAGATGGTGACAACCTGAGTTGACATTTTTCAATTAAATAGGAAAAAAACTGGGAACACAAACAAAGCGAGGGGAAGAAAACACATATGCTCGCATGTAGATACACATGTACACACACACACACTCACACACACACAAAAACACAAGCTGTGTAGAATGGAAACGACCTTGAAGATCTGATTTCTCATTAAAAGTAATGCCCCAACCGATCCAGCAAACGACTTTAATTAGAACTCACACATTGGGTTAGTACGCATGGTATGGGGGACAGAAGAGATTTCATCACGTTTTTGTGGGGTTAATTGCAGTGAGAAAGCTTTTTTTACACCAGGAAAATATTTTCATTGCTGTTGTTTGAGGTCAATAAGGTGTGCAACAGAAAGGGGCATTGAATATGATGGGGGCATATGTCACACACACCTGGTTATGCTGTCAAGGTGTGCTCTTATTTGCACTCAAAACACTTACATTTCATGAATAGAAATGTGTTTCTTCAATCGCCCCAGAATTGACAACAACAACCGCAAAAGAGCATCAACCACACAATTCTACAGACGGCCCATCTGAAATACTATATGCTAGAACACAAACTAAAATATACATGTTACTGTAACATGCCATCTATTCGTGACATCAAGTAAAACTGACTGAGTTTGTCTGGGCTTCAAGAGCTGTCCTTGCATCCCATCTCCACATGGAAAACAATTGTGCTGAGACTGTGTGTATGTGGAGATCTTCCACCATACAATGTCAGAAGACAACATTTTCCTGTGTGTGTGTGTGTGTGTGTGTATGTATGTGTGAGTGTCTGTCTGTCTGTATCTGTGTGTGTCTGTTTGTGTCAGTGTGTCAGTATGTGTGATTATACTGTATATGTGTGTCTTGTTTGTGTGTTTGTGTGTGTGGGCATGTGTGTGTGTTTCCTTTGCTCTGTCAAGACGAGGAGTGCTGATTTAGACATAACCAACCCAAACACAGATGCCCCAGTCCTCTCTTCCTGTGAGGAACAGAAGGAGACACAACATGTTCAAGAGGCCGGAGCTGACAAAGAAAGAAATCCGACGACAACAAATGCTGCCATCGCTGGCAGGATCTCAAGCAGAAAACACACATCATATGGTCCGCAAGAATCACAGCAAGGCACACACACAAACACAGAGTCATATACTCAGGAGTTTATACCACATGAAAACAACAACTCAACAGTATAACAAAAAAAAGTGTACATGTGTACAGGCATCTCAAGCCTAACCTTATAACCAATTGAAAACAACTTTTTTTCAGATCTGTATTGTTTGGCATATTTAATAGATCGATTTTAAGTGAGGTGAAGACATGCAGCAAAGTGCCATGACCGGATTTGATCCTAGGCCGCTGCAATAAGGCCTCAGCCCACAAGGGGAAATACTTTTTTTTAAGACTGACACTCTCCAACCACTCTATTTGGTATGGCGATGATAGAAGACAGTGAATCAACATGCTTGTCATCTTTTATTGATATGTCTGCCTCACTTGGAACCTCTAATCTCTCTATCTTCAGTCTTCTTTTAATCTATTTTCTTTCATCCCCTCTTTCCTTCTTTGCTCTTCCCTTTGCTCTGTCTCTCTGTCTCTGACCATCTGTCTTCCTGTCTCTCTCTAACTCTTTCACACACATTTCCTCCCTCCCTCCCTCCCTCCCTCCCTCCCTCCCTCTCTCTCTCTCTCTCTCTCTCTCTGTCTGTGGTTTTATTAAGAATCTGTCTGGGAGAGCATTTGCCTCTGATAGTGCAGAAAACTATGATACTGCCTCTGATACAGTTTAGATAACCATGATACTGCCTGACCTAGGGTGACCAGACGTCCTCTTTTACCCGGACATGTCCTCTTTTCGAGACCTAAAAAATGCGTCCGGCAGGGATTCAAAAATCGTCTGGGTTTTTGCCTCGTTGGATATTTGTGTTTCTCTAGGTCTTTCACCAACTATTACGCCCTTACAAGTTTCGGAAAGGGTATCTCCCTTACGTTCCACCTTCTTGCGCAAACTCTGACTGTAGAGAGCAGTTAGAACTGTCATTTTGATCAGATAGTGCGGCATGCAATACACGTCCAGCACCCCCCCCCCCCCCCCCCACGCGACGAAGTGTCCTCTTTTTCACAAACTCAAATCTGGTCACCCTAGCCTAACCAGGCAGAGAAGAACAGGATGAACCACCCTTGGTGCAGAACTGCTATGGCTATCAGTAAGTCTATCAGCTTACTACTGTCAAAAAGACTCAGTTACATACCAACTGTTTGCGGGTGTGTGGGCATGTGTGTATGTGTTGTCATATAATATAACTGTTACTCAGGAAATTTACATTGCTCATTGCGGTAAAATAATCTCATTTGTACCATCAAGAACATGCATAGGTCTGTTTCTGTAAGGTGACAGTAAAACAAAATACAGATTTTGTGGGTGAGGGGAGAGAATTAGAAAGAAAATTATGACGAAAAGATGAAAAAAAAGAGGAGAGACGGGGTACAAAGAAGGAGAAAGGCATTAGTAGCCCCAGCCAGCTGCAAAATGATGCCCTTGATTGCCTCTCTTCTCCTGGAGAAACAGAAGGTGTGCTCGGTGATTAGGCCGGGCCACGATCCCTGATGAACAGATGTTAATAACAAAGCCTATGTTCATTGTGGTTAATAGCCAAGCTCGCCCGGGCTTAGCTGCTGAGGCAAGGAAAAAAATCTGCTTCCATATCTCTTCTCTATCCGCTTCTCCCTTCATGTGAGGAGAGGGATGTGCTCCCTCCGCTAATGTTTTGGCTGTACACTAACATAATGAGCGTGGTATTTGCAAGAAAAGGTAATAATAATCAGTCACAGGGACGAGCGAAAGGAAGGAAAAAGCGGCGGATGATGGCCACGTTTCGAGGGGCTCATAGTTGGAGATGCTGCTCACTTTTTTAGTTGGTGATTGTTTTTTTATGATATCGGAGATAGGAGGGTGTTGGCAAAGCTAGAAGGCGTCCTAAATCGCTGTTGTCTCGTTGATCTGATCATACAAACCATTGCCGTCTATCAACGATAATAGCTCAAATAGTTTGTCGTTAGCTCGTCATTGTAAATGAAACAGTTGTTGCATCAAGGCAAAGCAGAACACTTTTCTTCTACCATCAAATTAGGGGCAAAATGGGCAGAAAAGCTTGTTTCCTAATCCCATCCAATATGCAGAAGTACAGACAAACAACTCAAGCACAAAGGGTAGATAGCCTAAACACCATCACTCCACCTATAGACAAAGTGTAGTAGGCCTGACAACAAACGCAAAATAGAATGTCACTCCTATGCTCCAAAAGAATACACAATTTACTTATAAAACATTAAAAGCCAGAAAATGCTTTGAATTATTTACAGGAAGCAGATGCTGTAAATTGAATAGTTTCACTCGCTTCCACTGGGTCGAAAAACTTGCTATTTGTCATAAGTATGTGTGCAAGGGTACCCTATTCCTTTTTCTCCCTAGATGCGCAGCATGGAATGAGGCTCATCTCACACTCAAATGTCTCCATGGGGAATGGCAAGATGGCAGGGATGCGTGCCGAGACCACTTCTTTCATCTGGGCCTTGTAAATAGGAACGTTGGAAACGTTGACAGGGAAAAAGGTAACATTTTCTGCACAGTGATACCTCACTTATGTCCTCAAATTGACGCCCTTGCTGCATTGAGCCAAAGGAGGTGTAGTAAATGCACTTGAGTGACAAAGAGAGAGGCTCCTTAAAGATGCTGGCATCTCTGAATCTGTGCTTCTGACTGGATGGCTTTTGTGTCTGGGGGTACAGGCTTTTTGTGTTATTCAAATTCGAAGCAGGTTGGACACATTAACAAACATGGTGGAGGACAAAGGAAATGGACAAGACCAAACAGAGATCCAACCTCCTGCTTGTGTGATTTACAATATTCAATACTGCTGTTTCCTCAGAATTTCTCACTATTTAGAATTTTCATGAAAAAAACCCTGCATCCAAATTTAAAATGAAAGACATAGGATGGCCATTGTCAAGAGCACTCATCCTGGGGTCTTGATGCAGACAGAATTGGTTGCCTTTCAAGTACATTTTCCTTTTAGGATTCAAATGGCCCAACTAAAAGGTCACAAAGTATGAACTGACAGTCAATGAATCAGCAGTCATTCAGGCAATCAGTATGCATGACCGATCTGCATTGCTAAAATTATGTTGCAATGCAATTAAAGATGACAGCCTTCAAGACGTTACAGAGCTGGCCGATGAAGACTGAGTGTCATCACGGCCCCGATTAGAGAACTGCTGTCATTTAGACCCATAGTAACTGACAGACACATCATCACTCCATCTCCATAAGCTGAGCTATTCACAGCCCAACATCTAAACAAAGTTAAATAGAAGAGCCATGCTGATGACAGCGGTGGTCGTTACCTCAATTGAAAGAATATGACGCTAGTTAAGGGTTATATTCCCCGCGGTATGCTTTCTCTTGCCTGCATCTAGTACGGCTGTTAAACTTAAACTCATGCCCCATCTACCTTCAGTTCCATTATTCCACACTCCCAACCCTCAGTCTCAAACACACTTTCCCAAGACCCCATGCTGGCCCTCACTATTTATTGAATACATATTTTTACTCTGAAAACATTTTTCCACCTGAGCTGGCAGCTGCAACTTTTATGGACACGTAAATGCACACATTCTCTTGCACAGACACACACACACACACACACACACACACAAACAGGGCCAAGGAAAAGGCGAGGAGAGGAGAGGAGAGAAACCCTTCTTATTTCTTATCTCACGCATCATGCTCTGGCGAACGAGAGGTCCTCCAGCTTGAAATGAAGTAACAGGGGAGATGATTCTAGATTTGTCATTTTCTTTCTTGTTTACATTATTTAAGAGGGAGCGATAGCGCTTGTTGTTCCCACCTCACATCATGAAAAAATAAAAACAAGCTGATAGGTGGCCACCAGCTGAGCAGAGACGGAAGCAGGATTTTAAAGGGTAAGTAAACATCAACCTGGTCAACAGAACAATCTATTATTCAATGCCATTTTGTTCGCTAGATCAATTTTAAAGTGGACCCCAATTTATCAAGCAAGAGAGAACACAAAAACTGCACTGGAGAGTTTAGTAAAAAAAGAAACATTGGTGTTGTTCTCTTATTCATTTGTGCAGTTAGTATTAAATTGAATCTGTCTTTTTTATTGCTATCATCTACCCGACTGTAAACAAATGCTTAAACAAAAATCATGATGATCAAGGGGCCACGAGTAGACACTTTTATGCCTTTACCTTTTGTAAGGGCTTACTCAAGGGGATTAATGAAGTCCTTTGATACCCAACACATTAAAGCATTAAACATCCTCATCTGCCAACTGAATATAAGATTGTGTGTGTGTTTGACAGAGAGAGATAGAGAAAGAGAGAGAGGGGGTAAGGCAGGTGGATTGAGGGGCCCTTTTCAAATACAGTCTAACCCTATCAGACGCAGGTCAAAAACGGACGAGTGCTGATGTGAAATTCACTCCTCTGGAGAAGAGCCCATCTTTGTATTCATGGCAAAGGCAGGGCTTTCCAACAAAATTACACCAGCTTTGTGTAAATAATCAAGGGCTGACCTATGGGGTTAAAGCCGGTAATTGAAGTGATACTTCAAAGAGACGACCACCACCTTCTCTGGGCAGCCCATCACCGCATGGAGCAAGAGAGAGAGAGATGGAGAGAGAGAGAGAGAGAGAGAGAGAGAGAGAGAGAGAGAGAGAGAGAGAGAGAGAGAGAGAGAGGGTGGGGGTGGGATGCACAGGACACACATACACTCGACACAGGGCAGAAGAAGAGGGTAATAGGACACCCAGATTGGATGCTTATTCTCTCTTCCAGCTGCTCTCTATCTCTCTTTCCCTATCTTTTTTTACCCTCTCTTTCTGGTAAATGGGCGACTCAAATGCCACATTAGGGTGCATCCGAGCCACAAATGAATAAACAGAATGATCTACTAATGTGATGCATTTTCTCTCTTTCTCCTCTGTCAGAGGCGTGTGCATCACGGGGACGTGTGCAGTCAAAGCCACTTCGCCTGAGAGTGGGAGGCAGCGACGTTGGATAATGGCGAACGTATGTGTAATGACGCCTATTTTCCAAGTTTTCTTGCCGTCAGAACTCATCAAAACTATCATTGAAGATGTTGAGTCATGTAGATGGCAAATGTGCAGGACCGCGGGATCCCCTTTGATTGGCCAAACTGTGCTCAGAGGTGTTAAATTCACCTTTGCAACCTTAAAAACCTCAGTTAGACCTGAACATGATGGAAAAATAATAGACAGTATTTTATTGATGCAAAATAGGAGCACCCATTCTAAATAAGGAGTGCAATTTTTTTAATCATTTGATCCTTTCAAAACCATTTATCACCATTCAGGGATAATTATTACTTCTGACGAGAGGTTTCCAAGGTCAGTGTACTGCATCAATACATCATTTGCTCCTCTAAGGGCATTTAACTATCTCATGATCCAAAATGCTCCCCATTGTTTTCAGAAATCCCAATATGCAAGGCAGGACTCATTTCTTTAAGGAAAGATACACTAGGAAGAATGGATGAGTAAAAGGTCAACAAACCCTACTAAATGCTTGTGTTATGATGCTACTATTTAATTTTATTTGTATTTATTATAATTGTATTGGTGTGATTTATGAGAAAAGTTATTTTTAAACTCCCTAAACTCCCAACTCTTGTATTAACACGAAACATTCAGATGTTAACAAGTCACAAGTCTTCAAAAATGAAGTTTATATTCTATACATGCACGGTATCTGTCTACGTGCTATATAAAATCTTTCTTCACCACTGTCCCATTTAGTTACTGGCAGGGTTACTCTCTTACTCCGTGACATTTGCTTTTCAATTAGAGCCTGTAAACAAGAGACAAAGGCGACGACAGACAGACAGGCAGCCACAATTGAATATTAATCAGTGGGGTGAGTGTGGGGAACAACAGGGCTGCCTGTCAGGCCCGCGCCGAGTGACTGGCACGCCGTAATCACTCATTTACAGTAGAGATCACAGTGGCGGATTCAGGGTGACGGACGCCCACGTCACTGTGTCATCCCCTCCCTCGCTCTCTCTCTCTCGCTCTCTCTCTCCCTATCAAACTTGCAGGAAAAAGCAGCAATTGTCAGAGAGAGAGAGAGAGAGAGAGAGAGAGAGAGAGAGGCAGATTGGTCCTGATAAGTGCGTTGCTACGGGCCTCCTTCCCTCATTAATTTTCCTGATTCTACCAGATGGGAAACAAAATATGAATTTTATTCTGCCTTAGGCATGGGTGCTCTGTTAAGGTGTTTGCTAAATCACGAGGGTTTAGCTGGGAAGAGGGTAGGGGTAAGGGGAGGTGGGGGGGTGCGACTGAAAGGGGCGGGAACACTTATATCAAAAGCAGCACGGTAAAATTGCTGGGCCCATGGGTGGGACGAAGGTTGAGTTTGTCATAAAAGTAATTAATTGAACAGCAAAAATGATTAATCTATCAGAAATGGCAGAGCAGACGCGACTAGGCGAGGCGCCTGTCCCTTTTAAGTCGTGGCGAGCACTTGTCTGAATTATGCAAATTAATTTGGCACTTTCAACGTGGCATTAAAGGCTAGTGCAACTACACGGCATGGTACATTAGTCTATTCATCCAATAAAACTGCATTCTTTACAAGTGAATCCTTGTCTCTCGGGGTTCTGGTAGACGATTCATTTTCAGCACATATGTGAGGGCTGTGAGTACATTTGGCAGACGGTTTGAGATGTGAATTGTGTAGGGTTGGTGGCGTGTGTGTTTGTGTGTGCTTGAATGAGATTGGCATACGAAGTATGATGTTAAATGGCATGCCACAGTGGCACTTCCTAATATACCTTCCCTGGTTGCCCATTTGTAATGTCTTCAGTTTCAGATAAAGGTCTGAATTAACTCATTGATCACATCTAAAGGTTGATTTGTCTACAACAAACCCGAGCCTCCCACTGAGTGGGCAAATGACATACACACACATACACCAAAACTCACATTAAACCGTAATTATAGTGGCACTCAGCTTTGTCATCATGGATTTGGAGTACGATGAGATGTGACTTATGAATTAATAGTTACGATGATATAAAGACCAGTGCTGTCAAACAATTAAAATATTTTATCGCAATTAATCGCATTAATGTCATAGTTAACTCGCGATTAATGACAATTAATCGCACATATTTATCTATTCTAAATGTCTATTGATTTATTTTTGTCGAATTATTTTCTCATTTTAATGCTCTTATCAACATGGAAAAGTGGATTGGATTGCTTGGGGCAAATGTTTTTTTTAAATTGAAAACAACATTGCAAGCGCCTGGCTTTGACGAGGGGGCGGATAATTCGTATCAGCTGTGTGCTTGGCCATCAAGTGGTATTTCAGACTGGACGTGCTGCGATGATAGCTCAGTTCACAACGACAAAACACACAGATCACTTTGGTCTTGTCAATGGAACCATTTTCCCACTTTTTAAAGGTACATTTTCCATTCGGAATCTTATTGGCATCCATTTAGGCATCTCGCGCTCGCCATCCACTCAAAACGTAACGTTAGCCTACCACCCATTAGCCTGCTCGCAAGTCCAAACAAGTGTGTGCGGCGTGCCTGTTGTTTTGTTTTCCGGTCTAGCTAGATCCAGTGTGGTGTTGTAGTTTCTCTAACATCAGTAGTTGCTGCAGCAGCATGTGAAAAAAACTACAAAGTTTGCTTGGCCAAAAAGAACGTTAATCGCGCGATAACGCCGTTTATAACGCGTTAAACTGACAGCAGTAATAAAGACATGACTGTAGGACCAGATTATCCTTCCATTACAGGAAAGGCTCAGCGAGTCTTTTTAAGTGGTGCCTTGTTCTATTAAATCAATGTTCGCCAGTTTGTCAACAGGATCACTACTTTCAGAATTGTGTACACAGATCAAATGGTCGGATGAAACCATTCATGGTTTGTCTGTTACTGCCATCAGTACACAAACAAACCATAACTAGATAAATAAAATTTACAAATCCTAATTCATCCCTCATCTTGTTAAATAATTCAGTTAATCAAGGATTGTTTAATCAGCTTGTGTAGGACAAGTTACATGCACCAAATAAAATCCTTCTCAAATGGTTTGTGGTTCCTTTTCATTCTTTTCATTCTTCACTGAATGGATGAAAGCGGTAGCCTATTTCGGCTTTTAGTAATTTTTCAAAGTCTGAGGAAGTTATGTGCAAAGCCTATTAGTTGTTGTCCTGGTGTGTAATTACTTTTAAGAAAGCCTTAAAACAGATTCCCTCCTGAGGTGAATTGCTAGCTACATCACATCCCTACATAGAATCAAATCCAGCTCTGTCAGTTCAAGACAGACAGGAGATAAGGACGGAGGGGGAGAAGGAGAGAGGAAGGAGAAGCAGCACCTTGCACACCTAATGACAGGCCTTGCCCCTCTAACACCACTGCTTTCCCCCACCTTCCCTCTCCAGCTCCACTCCAACCCCCGCTTTGATATACATGTGTCAAGTCAAAGTGACAAATAGCACATAGGCCTATTAATTAGGTACTAGGACTCAGCGAGATTGCTGTTATTAGCAGTCGGAAAGGGGGTGGGTGGGTGGTTGTGTGTGTGTGTGTGTGTGTGTGGAGGGGGGGGCGCAAGGTCGGATTTAATTGCCTGTGACATCAAAGTCAAGTGACTGGTATTTCAAGCATCATTTAAAAAAATTATATTGAGGCCATTGTTCTCCCACGTAAAAAGGAGACGTGACGAGCTAGCAAGCTTTCCTCAGTCTGGAAGCTTATATCATCTCCCTCTCACCCCATATCTCCATTGCCAAATTGACTTTGTCCCCTGATGGAAAATGTGTTGTGGTCGCTTTTGTCTCTGAGTATCAATCCCCCTTTCCTATCCTCTCTACATTCCCCTCACCATCTACTCTCGCTTACTTCATTCTTTTTTATTCCTACTAACATCTTGTTTAGTTTTTTACTCAAGAAATATGTATTCTAACATCAAATACAGAGATGGAGATGAGGGAATATGCTCGCTTGGTTGGGAATGCTTTGCGTCTAATGGTGTTTTTGTAATAGACAGAGTAGAGTCAAATGGGTGAGATAAGACAAATGGGCGAAGCTATCTTCCCTGCGTTAATACCACACAATACTGTGTGAATGCTAAATAAAAAGCTTTTTAACAGATCGGAAGACGTCAACGAGGTCACCCAAAGGAACAATACAGGTACATTTGAAAGACTTGCAGATTCCAAAATAAGATGGTTTTAAAAGAAAATAGGGTGTGAATATCACAAATCAGCCAGTTCTTACTGAAACTGGTAACATTAGCAACACTGACCCAGACTGACAGAATCGGACTGTTCAGTTTTATTATCCTACAATCATTTTAGATATAGAATAGCTGGCGTTAAATGTTTGTATCTCATTTTAGAATTGCTAGTAGACTAGACTACGCTGTTCTTGTGGACACAGCCTTTAGCGACAGACTGTTGCCATGGCAACGCCCCCAGCTCACACTGTGGCCTCTACACTGCTACCCTGAAATTAGTGCTGAGGTGTGGAGCCACCCCAAACTGGGCACCGTTTTTTTCCCCTCCTCGTCACCTCTCATCTCTACTTCACCACATCTTCAATAGTCA
This sequence comes from Hypomesus transpacificus, assembly GCF_021917145.1. NCBI lineage: Eukaryota > Metazoa > Chordata > Actinopteri > Osmeriformes > Osmeridae > Hypomesus > Hypomesus transpacificus. The sequence goes on from NC_061067.1 coordinate 10,413,834, forward strand.
GCTGATTGGATGTCCAATGCTAAGCCATTTCCGACCACCCCAAAAAAAAACTGTTGAAAAGATAAGCCCCTGCTACACCCCTGGAAGTAGTGGCTGGGTGAGACTTGCCGGTGCTCCGAGATGAGCAGGTGAAAGCGATAAAGAGCAAGAGAAAAAGAGAGAAAGCTGTCACTCAACCATTGTCCTTTTATAGGCTTTGGGGATTTTTCTCCTGGTTCGGATCACTTGCAGATACTTCTACCATCTGCCGGCCTCAGCCATTTCAGTTTTATCATCAGACGTGAACTGGCCCCAGTGGAGTCCCTGCGGTAGTCCATTCAGAGTTGTGCCGTCACGGTCTCGTCCACATTAATCTGTAGCCCTTCTTATGAAGGCCTTATGGGCTGGTCATTACAGGAGCATTGTGGCCATGTTATACGCCACTTCCTCTAAATCTTTATTGCCTTCTTTTTTGCTTTCTTTCTTTCTTGTTTTCTTGCCTTCCTTTATTCTCTCTCTCAGTCCCCTGTTTTACCTTGTACCATACCTTTTAGTCTGAATACATCTCTCTTTCTTTTGTTGTGTTTTTCGTCTCTTTTTCCCTTATCTACTTATTGGTCGTGTAGGTGAAAGTCTTGTCCTCTATAAAAATGATCTAGATGTTTTAGATCTGGGATTCCTCAACGGAAAGAGGAGAGCTGCAAATGCAGAGTATTCAAATCATGTTGCCTCGTGTCTCTCATTTTTGTGGCAGGACCCCCTGTTGGCGATGACTTCATCCTTTTTCCTTCATAATAGCCTGTTAATGCTAACATCGTCAATACCTCCTTTTTCTGCCATGCGCTCAAACATAACCAGGGCTAAAAGGAATGTTGTTTCTCTGCGCTTGTGCAAGCAATAAGACACACCAGGTGCGCTGGGGTCTCAAATTAGCCGATCAACAGGGAGGCATGACTGGCATCCTTATGATCACGGGCACCAGCATGGTACATCGTTTAGAAAATGACCTATTATTTTTGCGAGCATTGACAATAATTTGCCATCTTTGAACTCCCCAAAGATACAAAAACGTGCATGTAACCAATTGTGACATTTTGTTTGTGGGTTCCTGTGTTGAATTTGCTACATGTAGAACCTGTAATGTAAAAATATGAAGAAGAAAACGGCATTGTTAAAACATGGTGTACATTTTGTGTAGGACCACATTCACACAAGGATTGAAAATGGCAGTCACCTGGTCAACATCAATATATGGATTAAACCATATACTTATTAAAAACAAAGGACAAGTATGAACATATTTAAGAGATATAAAGAAACAAGAAAGCAAAAAGCATATAGGATAATGCAGCTACAGTTCACAGCATTTGCATGTTATGCACAAAACAATAACACAGAATGTAATATGTAGTGTATTTCCTCATTTATGGACTAGGCCTTCATGATTTACATTTGTGAGGCTGAACCGCCATCATCTGCAGGGGATATCTTTTAAATTAATCATAGTTGAATTTGCCTAGCGACAGTGAACCTACTATGCCCATGTTATTATCTTTAGCAGTCAGGATTCAGAGCCCTACACACATGTACACACACACACACAGTCAGGCAGACACAGAGAAGCTGACAGCCAGTCAGTAGCCCCACTCGGAGAGGTGAAAAGGGGGGAAATACATATTGATAAGATGCTGTAGTGGGCCCCAACAGTCCCTCTCCCAAGACGAGTTTCAGGCTGGAATTATAATGAGTGGGATTTAACACCCCCCTACCACTGCTTCTACCACAAACACACACACATGCATACACACGCACACACGCGCACACACATAGAAATCCTTATTCACATTAAAACACACATGTACACACACACACACACACACACATGTACATACACATGCTGACACACACACACACAAATTCATATTCACACTATAACACACATACACCACACACACACACATGCACACAGACACACACACATACTTCCCCTTGAGTGTGTGGGATCTGCCCTGCATGGAGGACAGGAAGCCAAGTGCCAGCAAGGAACATACTGACGTTAATTAACAACATCTGACACAGATGCCATCCTTGTACTTGCTCAAGAGGTGGTCCGGCACATTATTACATTTTGGTTATTTCCTTTTTTTATTTTTTCACTCCTTTTTTTCTCTTCTCGCTTGATTTGCTTTTTAATCTTCTTGACACGCTGTCCTCTCTTTGCATCAGGGATGCTGGGATTGAACTGGCTTTGAATGCAATTAACTTTCCACTTGTTGGGCGCTTTTGTTTAATTTTGAATAACCCTTTTCTCATAATAACAGTGGTATATAAATCCCACAACCAGGATACATGGGGAGCTAGCGATTCTCACACCTTTTTTTACTCTCATAAACTTGTTTCCTCCGATACCCCAAATATTGTGACATAAAGCGCAATAGTGTGTCGTCACATGACTTCCCTCTAAGACGCCAGCAGCCCATTGTGCCGGTCTACAAAGTTGAGCAGAGCAGGGGTGCTAAAACACACCAAAACAAAAGGCCATGGTTGACCTTCTGATGGAAGGTACAAAAAACGAGGGGCCTTAAGAAGTCTCCAGAACTCGTTATGGCACTCCCGATAATTACCGTGAGCTTTCCACAAAGGAGTTACACCATGCCGATGCAAGACGAGTGCAAATGACACATATGCTCAATCCCATATCAGAGGTACTAATCAGCCGACCTCAGACAAAAATAGATGGTGCGATTCAGCAACTTGTCGACAGACGTGTTGATAAGTGGCACATATGTCAATTCATTATTTGTGATGCAAAAAGACAAGCTGGAGAGAGAAATACTAGGCTGGCCTCAACACTGTACAAGAACAAAGGGCAAAGGTGAGGACTGAAAATGATATCTGTATGTCTATGGAACCCCACCCCACACCACCTCCAACATGTTGCTTTGTGGGTTTACGTGAGACAGCTTTGACAGAGATATGGTTCTATATCAACCAGGTAGCCATTTTTGTCTCATGTGCCTGTTCCTCTTTAGTAGGGTGGAGTGACCTGGACTCCCTCCTGACCTGGCTTCGGTAATGACCGTCGTATATCATGTCTTAAGTGCTGCAGTGCCTCATTCTCAGTCTCATCCTGTTTTTGGCCTGTCCAGCATCCATTTCCACCTGACCTGCAGAGTCCTGGACAGGAGCCCACGCTGTGGAAATTAAAACTGCATGGTGTGATTCATCTTCTGAATGATAAGTGTCACTGCATAGGGACGATGGTCACTGGGGATAGGTCATCACTAAGGATCTTGATGACTATGACAGCAGACAGTTTGAGGGCATATCACCCAGTTCATGATACACTGTAAGCCAGGGTAAACATTCCTCGTTTACATTGGAACTTATTGTGCAGGCAATGCAATGTGCCATCGCATTCGAAAATGTTGTACTGATCTCATGTAATTCAGATCGAGGAGTACAATTCAGAGAAGCATCAAGTTAGATGTACTGTATAGTAACTCACTATGATTGCAACGTGCTGTTTTTTAGATATGAGCTGTACTGTACTATTGTGACAAAAACCCAAAAGAGAGGAATGGTATTTAAAGTATGCCATGACTGACTACTTGTAAAATAGTCAAAAAGACAATAGCTCTATAATGTCATCAATTCATTGATGAGTTCAATAAAGATAAATGAAAATCATGTGAAAGATCTTCTCAACATAAACACTGATATATTATATGAGCATCCAATTCGCTTGACATCCAATTCGTTAGTCCGCTTGACAGTTTCTACGACCGAGGATGAAATACCCATCACTTTGGGGACGGTATCTTCAACCCCTTTCGAAGACTGAAGGGGTGGGGCTCCTCAAACGTTATGTTGCCGCCACCTGCTGGTTAGCTTCTTTTGAAGCTTCGTCTCTCGTCTTTTCTGCTGTTCAACTCACCAGCCCCCATCGCAAGAAGCAGACAAAATGTGTCCTCTCTGCATAGCCTTTTTTCATAAACAACAGTAGCCTATACTTATTTTGCGATGAATACATTCATTGAAGGACTGAATGGAATTCGGGTCAGTAGGCCTATTGTTTTTCCTCTATTGCGCGATGAATAACTAGAAGAAAAATATATAGGCCCATTGGAAATGACATATATAAATTATCGAAATAAGGATAACCTCGGCTTTCAAATAACAATGTAATTTAATATCTCAGATATTCAGTAGAGTCACCAGTAAACATCTGCCCGAACCCCATGTTGCTGAGTAGCAGACAGTCAGTGACTCACTGGTTGAGGTGGCATCGGTACCCTGACTGATAAAACCACGCAGGGGGGCCTCAGCCTAGACAAAGCTCAAGTATTTTCTTTTAAATAGTATCGAAATAATTAATCGTAAAAGAAGAGCCTCTAAATACGCTTTAAACTTTAGTTTGGTTCTCGCCATCTCTACAGTGCATTGTAGTTTGACTGTAGGCCTCCAACAAACTGCTTAACTAAAACAGCTGTTTTTAAACTCTCAAGCTGTTGGCACTAGCTACTGTGCAAAGTTCTTTGAATAGTTTCCATATAAAAAATACTGTCATGATAAGACGCCTCTGTCCATTATTTTGTCACATGTTTTATCAAACGAATAAATTCTAGGGTTCTTTCTAATGGTCACATGAACGGTCCACAGGAGGTAAGTCTAACAAAATTAGTATGCAAAGAACCTGCCCTCGCGAGGCCTGTAATTTCCTTGCAAATGATTTCCGTTTTTAACATGAAACAAAACAAGACAATACAATTTCCAGCGTGAGCGCGGGAGTGTGCGTGTGTGCAACCTCCCGACAGAAGCTGCATTTAAATAACTTAACCCGTGCCAGCAGGTGGGAGAAATGAAATAAGGTAAAAATGCAGAGTGGAAAGAATCTACACTCCGCATCTTTGATATTTAGTTGATTGAGTTTGGCACTTTGCCCCAACGGTGCGGATGGAGGACAGAGTACCATAGTGAGCACTCGGTTTGAGAAGCCTGCATTTGCTCTTTAGCCTACATTATGTGCAGCGGGCAAGCTGGCTGCGACATGCTGTGCCATCTTTTTCAAGAGTTAACTTAATTAAACATATAGGCACTCCGCCGAGGACTGTTTTCGTAGAGGGACTGGACTCGGCCAATTTGACTTTCATCATAGAGACGGAAGGTTTGCTCATCACTGTCAGTATACTCCACCCCATTGCAGTGTCGAAGAAACATATCAATGGGCCTTTAAAGTAAACAAAGATGTGTAGCTTCTGTGTATCCCTACAATATCAACAACAATAATAATGATGATAGTAATAATTATCTTCATAATTAAAAGAACAACAACAAGAATCATTGTATTCTTACTGATATCAACAAAATAAATGATTTCGCTTTTTCTGTTCAGGCGCTTTATAGGGCTGAGACTGTAGCCTTGTTAATTTTACTCGAACGTACTTCTTCCGCTAGCCATTTTCTTAGTTATTAGATAAGATAATTAGCAAAGATAAGCTATCATATAACGGAGGGAATGTATGTCTGCCGAAGTGCAAGAGTGCATTTATTCCATGAGTCTATGAATGTTAATTGCACTATTTCCGAAACATAAATACTAACATAAATCACTACTCTATACAACAATATTATGCCTGTACTTTAATGTCCCCCTACGTGGTCTGCAGTAGCTCCCCATCACTATAAATCATCTGCATACTTCCCTTGAGCTTCCTGCACTGTTGCGAAGATTGGGTACCCGTGGATTTTCCAGTCATACCTGCTTATTTTTTGCGACCGTTTAATGGTATTACTTTTAACGTATATAAAGATGAAAACTTTCAGAGTAAACTCACAGTTTTGTATGTTAATCAAAATTTACTTTGGGTTTTATTTTGGTTACACAGGCCTATTTTGGCAACTTTTTTCATGTCATTATATTTTTATAGGTCTAGTTGGAGAAAATGGTGTCAATGTATTTGTATTTAGCAGACTGTTTTAAACAAACACGTTTTAAACATAATAATAACAATAGTCATAGGGGAAAAATTGTATATCTTTAGGTTTTTGTCGTCGTATTTTGTTGATGTTATAATTGCTTTCATTGAAATTAGATTTTCATTAAGAGTTATTAACATTAACTATCATAGAGTTGCAAGCATGATTTGACAAGCAGTCAAAATATTGAACGAGCATGCTGAACAGCGTGTGAACTTTGATGAATGTAAGTGAAGCAAGGTGTCAATAATCACTTTCACTAGTATCCACATAAGCCAACTAAAAGACGTGACTTTCACCAATCAGTCAAGGACTTAAAATGTATTCCCAAATTATCATAATAAGAAGTCCACAACAGCATTTAGAAAAGGTATCAAGCTAAATTCTAGAACTATACACTCAGAAAATCAAAATGGTGCTTGGAAGCTTTACCATTTAATTTGATAAAGATAATTAGCAACAATGAACTAATGGCCTATTTCTTGCTGACAATTTGTGTAATGTATTAATAGTGATGGACAAAGTTGATTCACACTAGGGACAGTCCAGTGTTGGGTTGTCCCTCCAGCTCTGGCTTCAGGCAAATATATATAAATAGTTTTTTTAGCTTTAGTTTTTCTGTGTCTCCCTTCTTAATATAAGGTGAATGTGTATGGGCCATTACATTTTATAATAATAAATGCTATTTAAAGATTTGTCATACAGCAGGGGGGTATGGAAATCTAAAAGTATGTACAGTAAGCGGCTGTAAGACATTGTCTAACTTTATTTAGCCATTAGTTATTGTTTTGAATTTGTTTAACTTTATAAGAAACCAATATCGTAATGATTGCACAATGCAGTTCTAAATTATAACTCAGAACTTACGGCCTAGGTGTGTCTCTAAGTCCCTAAAATGTCTGATAGGAAAAAGAACATGTGTATGGGAAAGGTATGCTATTCTCATTTCTGTATATTAAATGTTTGTATGAAACTGTCTTGAAATAATGGTCCTATATGGTCAGTCAACGGAAGGCCTAAAACTAAGGTAGAATGTCAATGTATAGTTGATCTGTCAGAGAGCCAGAGGAACATACAAAGCAACATCCTAATCTTGTTCACAGCAATTTTAATATGATTGTTAAATAAACACAAACATATTTTTTCGAAATTAAAGCAGGAGTGATGTACATATATATATAACATGTTACTCTTATATGTTATATACACCAAGTCAGTCCAGTCAATACTAACTAAAAGGAGGGCCCGCAATTTCTTTGGTGTGTGTGTATGTCTCAGTGTGTCTGTGTTATAACCTCCATCAGGGTGTCATATTTCCTCTTCCCTCATCTGTCCCAGCATGGGTGCCTTAATATGCACATCTCTGTACCGCCACGCTCACACTAAATGGCCACATTTGCACATCTTCTTCGCCACTCTCATCCAATCCCCTAGCTCTGTTAATGCCAGTTAATTTCACCCCCAAATAATGCTTTGGCAAATCATTCTTCCAAAGTGCTACATCATTTATTGTAAGGACTTTAGTGAACTTCTTTGAAAAATTAATGCCTTTAATTTTGGTTGATGGCAACATCAGTGCAGCTCTGTAAATTGCAATTTAATGAGATTTTGCTACAGGGGATAATCTGCTACTGACAGAAAAACATCTTGAAAACATCTGTAGACCTATGATTTCACTCTGACGATGATACCCCCCATATGTTTCTGAATGAAGGGGATGGAGAGAAAAATGGTCACTCTAAAAGTACTGTATGAGTTTTTTATTCAAATAGTTAGTACAAAACTGACTTTACTAGTACAAAACTTTTGTTAATTTATATTTGTATTTTTTGGTAGACCCGTAGAATACTTGTTTTCGAGACCCAACAAAAAGGTCACAACATAAAAAAGAAGCGCATGATGATGTACTGTAAGCCCAACCTGGGGCCTGCAAGGGTCATTATGTCCAAGTGCCTGAATGCTTAATGAAGCCTAGGCTAAACCTATGGAGATGGAAAACACCCTCGTTATTACCTGTGTTTTCTAAGGCAGGGGCTACACAGAGCTGATCAAGCGATTTAAGCAACTGCACAAGTTACAAAACACCATGTGCATTTACGTATGTGCATGCATTTAGGACATCCTGGATGATACAGTATAGCATTGGACTTTGAAAAAGTATATATTTATCTATCTATATACAGTATATAAAAAATTGATAGCTTGATCTTTATATATTTAATTCTTCATATTTTTTCCAAAGCACTCAGGTTTGATCTGTTACTGAAGACTAATGCAAAATACAAACCTAACACTTCCATCCAGATCTTTATCCCTGTACCATCAAATACTGACTGACTCAACCAAAGCCAGAGCATTCGCCCTGATCAACCAATCCAAGTGGCACACCTTTCAAAATGCTGTGGCGTAGAACACCTTCCCAAGGGTGTCTGGACACGCTCCCACATCCTTGTAAGCTTTCCAGGGAAAGAACAGACTTGGAAGTCAACCAGTAAAAATATAGTGTACCGTCTGCAGCCCGAGTCCCAGCCAAGTCAAGCCAAAGGCCCTCAAATTAGAGCTGACACATCAAATCCCATCAGCTTACTTTTTATGTATATGTGAGAACCTCACCTGATATTTTTACAATGCATCAAAACTTATTTTGCCATCCATCTTTTTTCCAAACTGTTATTTTAAACAGTCACACCAACACTGAAACCCAATCATCCAATCTCTAGTTTTAGCGTAAAGGTGTTAATATGCAATGTGGAATGTGTTTCGTTACTGTTTTACACATGTTTCTAACACGTTGACCTGGTATGTGTTGCACTTTAGTGATTTCCACTCTTTATGTATCCCTTTTTCTTTCCTTAAATGTTTTGTCTCATTTGGCACTGCCATCATAGAAATTATTGATGGTCTCTAATAAATACAAGGCAGGTTTTGTGGGAAATTAATGTTCCCCTCAACAGATTTGAGAGTGGATGCAGAGGTACACTATGCAGTCTCATTGTATTTGATTTGGTCCAGCTATTGAAATTCCAGACATTTACTGTCCCATCCTTATTCTATGTAAGGGTACCTTAATGTCTTCCATATGCCACCCCATAACCCTGTAGCAAAGACATGTTTCCAAATGCCCCATGGTGAAAGTTTGTCTCTTATTGAAACCAGTTCCTCTCTCTCTTAATCCATATTGCACAGCCGGTGAAGAAAGCAACCAATACATCTTTAATAGTAAAGAACACAGACACCCCTTGTCTTAGAAACATATTTTAACAGTACATTGTTAAATTAAGTTCTGGTTCTAGTTCTGGGTTGGGTCTGATCTGGGTGTGAGACTGGATCTGGGTTTGGTTCTGGGTCATAGGATTCCCACCAATAAGGTTTTGTTTTGAATAACCTTTCTTCTTCGATTTCCACTTAGAGTGACATGTCAAGTCAACCCACTGATCGGTGCCACGACCAATGCCAAGTCGAGATCATGCTCTCAGCAAGGGCTTGGATCTTCAATAGTACAAGCAGACACCTCTCATCTGGCGGTGCCATAGCCGCGCTGTCAGGATGGCAGCACATGTCACAGCCAGGCACGTCATGCCAAACCCTTGCTAAGAGACCGAGGCCAGCCAAAAAGAACATAAATCTGCCCCCCCCCCGTACCTACCTGGTTACCATTCTCCCCACCAACACTCCACCTCAGCTAAATAGACTCAACTTTGCTTGCCAGAAAGGAGAGGGGAAGAGAAACAGACAAAGGGGGCGCAAAGACTATAAGAGAAGTACAGGAATTAGAAAACAAAGGGGCATGGAAAAGAAAGAGAGAAGAGAGCGAGGAAGATGGAGGAGAAAGATAAAAGGAAATCATAGACCAAGACCACCTATCCCTCTCTCTTTCTCTCACACACACACATTCTCTCTCTCTCACTCTCTCGCATGGGTCCCCTTGACACTGGCTCTCCAGGGATTAGCCATATTGGCCATCAGCACCACACTCGGGTCAATTTCACCAGCAAGTGGCCGGGCCAAACGACACGAAAAAAAATCTGTTGCAACTGCGATCTGCCGTCAACCCAGCATCAAAATCTCATGACATCATCCTGGCACAATGTGTGTCATAAACAAACCTTTGGCCTGTAAAGCGTATTTGCCCCATGTATTATTTAAAATGGACGAAAAGAAAGGTTTACAAGAGTAAGTCATTAAATATTTGATCATATGAAGGTTTATTTCTGACAAGCAACAGAGGCAAGCCATTGTCTTATTTCTTTTTTCCAGCCATTGCTCTGGCTGAGAGTAAAATCCTGCAGGGCCAAATTAGCTGTAGAGTCTAGCTATCCACACAGGCCCCACAGACTAATGAAAAGCCCAGAGGATATTTGTAGGGTCACACTAAGGAGGTGGTGTGGGATGTTGAGTGAAAATTGAGCATTCAGCAGGATACCATTTTGAAGCCACTAAATACTTCAGGCCATATGCTTCCGGGGAACAGTCACTGGAATAGGACAGCAATGACTTTCTTACAACAATGAGATGATTATTCACAGACAATCTACATTTGCAACTGAGGAATTGTTACTGTTTGCCTTACCCTGCAGCCCAAGGAAATTGGTGAAATATACATTTTAGGGAACTTTCAGTGGCTCTAAAGAAGGAGAACTCAAACTTAACAACATTGCACTGTTTCTATAGTCTAAGAACTTCAAGGCCCCAGAGTTACCAAATGCTTAGTCTCCGTGTCTGTGTGTCTTAGTCTATGCCCCACACCAAGGTTTTGTAAACCACATTTTGACCCTTCACTTTGGCAACCACCTACAAAGACCTATTTTACAAGTTTGCCATTGGTATTAACTGATTCCAACTGTTTTCCCAATGTGGCATATAATGGAATTAATAACACTGACTGTGCATTTGCTGGAAATTCCCATGGGCCTTTGCGTTTTTTATTGCTCTGTGCAGTAGTATGAGGTAATATGCAAAGATGAGTTATTATCTGGGAGAATGTAATGAATTTCAGGTCCCAGATTTGATATCATGGCTCGATCCATCTTCAATATCTGTGAAAATGTGCCTGCAATGCGGTTGCTCTCACTGAACTTAACAACTTAAAGCTAGGAAGCCAGGTACTAGAATTTTTACATTTTTTTATTTTTCCTCCTAATGTTTTACTGGATGTGTCAGCCTTTCTTGAATTGTAAAATTACACAATATTTTCATATCTGTAAAGGAATTGTATTGTTCCTATATCCATTTTACAGATAAAAGGAAGCCACTATTATGGCTACAGCTATCTGTTTCCTTGATGAATTCTTCTTACTTTCTGTTGTTTGATAAATAAGGAAATACGTCAAACCTTGCCTTATGTATGGTAATTAAAGTGAAAAATACAGTCACAATGCAAATCCTTAATTGGACTCCAAGAGAGATATTGAGAATTTATCTTCAATAATAGGAGATGACTGGGGACAGAAAAACAAAGCATGTTGAAATGTGGCCCAGGAAGTTCAATTAATCACAACACAGAAAACAACCAATTTAGCAAAGCTCATTCAGGGAATCGCTTGGCCCAGGTAATGCACTTTTAATCATCTTGCTGCAGCATTAGCCGTCTCAAAACATAACAGCAAAATAAAGAAGAGGCATCTCAGTCTGGGAGGGTAATGTTTCTCTGGGTGTTGCAAACATTCTTTAGTTTTAATAGGGCACAATTAATGGCATGATACTGTGCTCTAATGACATACAGTACATAGATGCAAACATGTAAAGAACATTTTGCATTTGTAAAACCATCCCAATACAGTATGAGTACAGCTTTGGACATTATCAGAGGTTTGCTCTACTTCATTTTGATTGAGTTTCAAACAACCTTTGCTAATCATAAATTGTCAAAGAAAAAAAAACATTACATGGTAAAAGAGCAGTCAGAAGTACAGGCCTTAGATACACTTTTCTTTATAGACCCAACATCATTTGATATGCTTTGATATTCACAGTAATCATTACTTGAGCAAGTTGGATTTGTGCTCTTGTTGAAGTCCCTTCAAAGTAAATAAGTGTTCTTGTGTTTACCTCTGTCTCATTAAGTATCGCCAATACAGCGCCATCTGTGAACTACTCCAAACACACCTGCTTCACCCTGAGCTTATAATGGCTTTTCTCTATGTGCACGGGGGTCTGTCATAGCTCCAGGAGATCAGGGCTGTTGCAGAACTGTCATTCTAACATCATCTAACAGACGCAAAGTATCTTCTTTCTACTCTGTTCTCATAATTATGGAGATGGTAAAACGTTCAAAAACGATCAGTTTACTGTTTTGGAAGAGACACCAGAAGGGTTATGAAATCACTTTTATGTGTTGAGTTTAATGCCGGTAATTTGGTAGAGAGGACAGGCTGATTCAGTAGCTTTGTTTGAAGGCTTTACTGCTCACTGCTCATACTGAGAGAAACAATATATGAATATTTAACTTTCCTATCACAACATAATCGTACCAATATAGTTGCACCGTACACTATATATTAATTGACTGTTTGACTAATCTCAATTTAGATACATTTACCAACTTAAAACAACTGAAACAGGAATAAACTTGTGAAAGAATTACCTCTTTTTGATTCATTTTTGCAAGCACCCTTTGGACTTTTTGGAATTTGTGGTAGCTTTGTTTCTGCTCATGAGATAAGAGTGGAGTGCTGTGGTCAGTCTGAGGTATGGTCAGCAGACCTTGCCTGGTGTATCTGTTTCCAAAGGGAGTCTGACCACAGGCTTTAGTCATACCCTGCTGGGGACCTCTGAAATCGGAGCCCCTTGAAGTGGACGTCTGCCTGTGTCAGCCTCCACCACCACCACCCTCCATTCCTCCCCCGGAAACTGCTTTCAGCTATGAGGAACACCAAATGTGGCCCCTGTCAGACACAAACATTTCGGACACAGCCTGGTCAGGTCTGGGCGGTCCTCCCCCCACCTACACCCCCAACAAGACAACCATCACTGTCCACCACCACCACTTCACAACTTCAACCCTGAGACCAGGGAGCAAGACCACCCTGGGCTGGTCAGCAACCCCTGCTTACACCTGCCATAAAACTTAAAAGCTACAGTCTCATCCCCCTGGGTCTTTGAAGTGTTCAAAGCATAGCTGAGTGACCTTTGATGCAACTCCGGACACAACACATGTTCTCGCCCATGTATAAACGCAAGCCCCCTTTTTTCGGCAGACAAGACTGGATTGTTTACCTACATGTGTAGGACCCTGTGGATAGCGACCATGCATGGAGCCTGACCATTCCCAATGGTGAAGGCCCCTATGGTGGGAAAGAAACAGGGGCAAGAACTGGGTATTGCTTTTCAAACTGACAGCTCCCACTGACCTACCATGTGTGCATCCCTCCACTCAATCAAACCTTTATTTTTTTGTTCTTTACAACTTTCCAAAGATTGAGTTGTATGTATTCAATTGAACAGATATTGCTTTATGGCATTTTGGATACTGGTATTCCATGCTGCCTTCCAACAATGAGTATAGTAACTCAATTTAATTGAATCAGTTATCAGCAAAGCGTTGCATTCTCTAGGTACACATAATTCACTAATCCTTTTCTCCCAGTATTTACTTTACACTGCAAATCTAATGTTTTCATGTTAAACTATTTATTTGACAGAACAGCAGCTCAAAGTAACACAGAAACAATTTGTTCCACATGTACAGTACTTGTCATGGTTGTGTAAATGTCAAGCAAAGTAAACTGATATAAAGCCCAAAATAGGTTTGACAATGTTGTTGTCTGAGTAACATACAGAAGGGAGTGCAGTCAATTGCTTTAATACAAACAGCAGTTCAATAGCTCCAAAGTGTTGAAAACAAACAAAACAAAATTCTATCATGAAAAAATAAATTCAGGTATGATTAAAAGTCTATGCAAGTATAAACAATCTTTTTGCCTGTTGTTTTTTGACCTACATTAGAACCAAATCAAACAGCATAATCTGTCCCGTGTCTTATTTCTTATGCTGCACAGTTCCTTGACTGCAGACAGACTGCCCTTTGCTAAGTATAGATTGATAAACCAAGCATGTATTGCTAGTAGTGGCCTTTGGGTGACTGCATGGCTCAGACGAATGTTGACAGGGATGAAACAGTCTCACTGTCTGGTGTCAGCACTCTGACCTATGGAATGTACTGTCAAAGAGAATTCTTGGGACAAGTACATTTCTCAGAGGACTCCAGACCCCTACCCACTATGCTGTTTTCAGTCTATTTTTTATCATATCCTACACCCTTCAGTGTTCTGCATTGAGGAGAGTGTTCAGCCTTAAAAATGATTTTACTGATTGTTATTTTGATTTAATTCAGTCAATGTTGATTTGATAAATATAAATAATAATATAAATAAGTCCAATATCCCCTTTCACTAGAGCAATGGGGACAAGGTCTCACAAAATTTCAATCTTGTGACAACTTTCACACGGCTGATGCCCTAGACATGTCCCAAATGGATCACCGTAAAGACACACCACCATTTTATGTAGGTAACCTATAAAGGATGCTCTTGTTAGACCCCCAGAGGATCAGACCTGGTCAACACCAGCACCAGGGATATGTCATAACACAAACACTGATACAATACCAGAACAGTACGGGCGAGAAGTAGTCAAGTATGGCTGTCAACACCTACATATCAGCTGGTTTGACAGGCCCTTTAAAAGCCTGATGGGCATAAATCAGGAGGTTGTTCTGAAACAACAGGGTCAAATGCTGCCTCTGTCGAGTGCCTACCCACATACACCCGGCATGGGGCTACCCTTGGGCACTACTGGATACCCACACTGAGGGCACATCCATTTTCATTTCAATAAATTCAGAATGGCATTACATTACACCTCCTTGTAGTTTTTACACTGTGTGCAGTGAGATCGTATCCATTTTTTTTCTAATGATCTGGCATTGATAAAGAAAAGAGGACAATCCAAACTTCAAACAGAAACATGAGGAAAATGAGGGGACGTGGCTTTCTGACAAGATCATTATGCATTCAACAGAATATCAATGACCTAATTTTTGTGCACTAAAATTTGAGATGAGAATAAAATGAAGGTGAGAATGAGAAAAGAACCTCTTAAATGTTATCAACAAGTAGATTTAGAAATAATTTGTGTTTTTAACGCAACTAAAGTAACATTTGATTCTTCTTAATTTAAAACATTTAAGTAACAGTACATCTAGCCAACCATGTTCAGACAAATAGGGTCAATTAATTGCCTGAAAATGTGTCAGTATGCGGGCAAAGAAGCTGAACAGCGATGTGTTGCATTAATAATAACATACAACAAATAACATTGTGAAATGTTTTAAAGCCTTCCAGTCACTTCATTTGGCAGCGAAATTGAACCACAAGAAGAAAACTTCCGCTCCCTCTCTAAATCTTAAGACCTGGTCACATTCTTTCAGCATTTCCAATCCTTTCACTGCATTGAACCGGGTGCAGAGGCTTTGTGTTTGCCAAACCTAACTGTGTCCACTACTCCCACTCCTTTCAATGGGAGGTAAGAAGAGGGGTAAGGGCTGGAACGACGTGTTATCCATGCAAGCAGAACATCCCTCTCTTTTTGTGCAGTGGGTTGACAAGGTGGCAGCGGGGAGGATGTGGTCAGTCTACTCAAATATAATAGAGGGTTGGGCAGCTGCCTTTGGCCCAACAAAAGGCGTAGTCTTCTATTTGTCCTGTTTGCTTAGTTTTGTTTCTGAGGAAACGTATGTCTTATGCACATGCTTGTCAATCTACCTCAATGGACGTAAGGTTAAATGCACATATAATTGAGTTATTTCAACCATCAGATTGTATTGCGTTTAGTATTATATTAAAGATGTCTAAAGTTTTGTAGTTGAGGGTTGATATACTCAAACAGGCTTATTTTGGGTTTGGGGCATGTAGCTTGTAAGAATTCCATATATTTTAAATATATAATGTATATTATTATATATTTTGGAAAAAAGGCAACTAAAAAAACAAAACAAGATTGTCACATTATTTGAAAGAAAAAATCATTTCAAATATATTCTTTGGAACCGTAATCCCTTTGCCTTTGCAACAACTCAGCATTCATAAAAACAATGTCATTATTTTATTCTTAGATTACACTTTTTAGACCTTTAGCTTTGCTTTGTGCATGCCATTTCCTACAGAGGAGTGCAAAGTCTTTCCAAGTAGGCCTACTTAAAAGTCAACATCGTCTATCTTTATTTCACATATAGCTCCCAAGAGCCGGTCTTTGATCTCTTTGAATTAATTTCTTTTTCAACGCACGATCTGTTATGCACTAAAATTCTTTGCTTTTCCATAGAAACGTGTCCTTTACGTTGGGATATTGATGTTTTCTTCCTCCCAGGGGTGATGATATGGTGAATCAGAATTTAAAAGCCATGCACAATGCCTGTATTCATGGTTGTTTTTTTGTCTTTGTTTGGTTTTGTCTTGATGTTCAAGCTCTCCATTTCTCAAATGAATGCAAATATTGTTTATTCTGTTGATGTCCGTGCTCCAGTCATTTCAGTAGCTTTTCAACGATTAAACTCTTTGTTGAAGCAGCAGGTTGCACCACCATGGCGTTTTACTGTAGTGTGCTCGACCAGAGACTATAGTGAGGGCTGTAAAGAGTATCTCTCTCACACACACACAAGCACACACATACACACACATACACTTTGTCTCTGTCTCTCTCATTCACTCTGTGTCTGTCTCTCACTCCCTCTCACTAACGCTCTCTCTCTTCTCTCTCTCTCTCTCTCTCTCTCTCTCTCTCTCTCTCTCTCTCTCTCTCTCTCTCTCTCTCTCTATCTCTTTCTCTCTCTCTCTCTCTTTCTCTGTGGGTGTTTGTTTAGATATTCCTATATTATATTTAGTTTTAATGCACCTGTCAAGTCTTCATTTTATTCAGATGTGTGACTTATTTCACTCTGGGCATTTTCCAACATTTACCCCATGACACATTTGGGAAAATTCATATAGACAGGATATTAAATCGACACCAAGACTGTTTTCAGCATCCCCTCCCTTCTCTTTGCCACGCTGACATGTCTGATGGACCAGACTTTCTCTCTGCATTGTCATCTTGTCATCTCAACAATGTACATCTTTGGGACACCAATTTGGGAGGCCTTTGATCTGCTGACTGAATAGAACAAAGTTATGTAGAGAAGTCAGCTATTGTGTAGAACTTTATTTGATTTTTCTTTATTACTTAGTCAACATTGTGGAACACCAGATAATTGATGAATCATATCATCTGGGGAATGTCTCTGATATTCCCATGCGTAATGTATGCTTGAAGCGTTTATTGCCTGCTGAATTGGTTTTTGAAAATTGACTTGAGCATTAAATAGCATTTTGGATTATACACAAGATAGTAGTCCATTGCAAGCATTGCAATTTCTTAAATATTAATGACATTACCTTCACAACTGCCAAATGAATATGAAATTCCACACATTCTTTAATCCCCTCACGACCTGGATCATATAGTACTCTGACCTAAACGTTAATTCTCAGATCCTGCTCACAAGTGCCTGGTGTCAACTTTCATGACTCTCTGTTTGAAATACTGGCGCAATCATCAGGTTTCTCTCCCCCTTCTTGCTTCTACCCCATCCTCTCTGTCGTATATCTCTTCTGATTTTCCACATAAAGATCGAATTAACACACTTAAGTCGTTCTCAATACCAGGTGCTGTTTTATCACAACAGGATTCTTATTTCTGTCTGTTTTATTTTCACTGATTTGCAGGATATTGGCGTCATTGTTTCACACATGTTGACATGACGTTCTTGAGATACCTAAAGCAAAGAAGTGGAGTACTCATTTTTGGGGGGTTTATGCCATGGAAAATCCCTCTGTATAACTGCAAGTTTTAAGTTTGATACAGTTCAGCCTACAGTTTATATTTGGTGTATTCCTGAAGTCTACATATGTGTAAGATATTGCGATTGTAATTCAAAACACTACACACTATCACGAAGCGAAAAAAATTCACGTTTATTTTTATCGATAAATACAACACATATTTTCTCTAAGGAAACTGAATCATCTTTGGTCACTCTTATAATGCAAGAACTGTTTGAACCACATATTCATACATGGGTACAAATGTATGGTGGTAACGTTATCTCATTTGAATCATCCAAATGTAGTTTTTAAAGTCACAAGGTAATTTCAAGGCACCCTGTCTTCTCTGTTTGTAGAAAACTGTAACGAGTCAAGACACATTTACAAACACCTATGAGCTATTCAAATCATTGGCACTCTTGTCTCACTGCGAACATCCATCTGCTGAATGAGAAGTTTCACGGCAGCGCACGTCCCTTACAAAAGACGATTGTGATTAAGACAAACATTGGGGAAAACATAAAGGCAAAGGTCAAGTCCTCTTTCAGTTCAAGTGTGCGCTGATTTACCTACAAGTCAATGGGGCAGCTTGTTACGCCTTCCTATTTGAGGAGTACGGGCGTATTGGGGAGACAAGAAGCATCTTTAGTTTCTATGTAGCATGGGCTTCTTTTCTACATGGTCCTGCTGTACTAAAATATGCATCTTTCTTTACGTGAAAGGTTCTTACAAATACAAGACAGACACTACAGAATTGTGCTTCCCGTGGAATCCCCTTCAATAGAAATGTTCGACAAATTAACATTTGACTTCTTATAGTTTGTTTTTTTTATTCGTTTTTTTTTACATACAGGCATTCCCTTCCACATCAACATCAACCCCCTACATTAAATGAAACTTGCAGTGTCATAAAACTATGACTACCACTATGTACTGATTAAAGCAAATTAATATATAGGTCTATGTCATTTTAACTTTAGGCTATAGATACGTTTGTCCTTTATTCCTATAAAGTCAATTATGTCATGAACACATAAGGATTAGACGAACAAGTAGTGTTAATTGCGCGCCAGGTATAACGAGCAGGTCTAATCTTGCTTCCCCCTCTTTCTATTGAGTTTTTGTGGGCCTAATGAGTGGCAGGTAGGGCTGCTTCCTGCTTTCACACGTGCAAAAAATAGTCCTTTCACTGCTTGCAGTCCTGGACCCTAGCTGGGCACGGGAAACAATTGATTTTAAGCATAAAGTTAATTATCCCTAGAAATTAGACAGGCTCACGCTAGATAAGGACTTGGAGGTTATCGCAGCATGATTTCCTGACAGGTCTCACGCTCTCACATGTCAAGACTGCATGAGTGTTTTAATACGGTTTATGCTCATGTGTTGCCTAATAAGTGAAGGTAAAACATTACTTACCTTGCCTCGTGTCTTCAAAGTTTCTGACACATTTCAAACGTTTTTTTTATGCTATATCAAGATTCATCGGAAACTATCTGCGCATTTTCTCCTGCCTTAACACCATTCCGAAGGAAATGAAGGACAAAATCCCTGGGTATTTCTTCATTCTTGTCTGAGTAGTTTTCTTGGCCAAGAGTATTATGAAATTAGCCTAAGCCCAAAGAATGTCACAGTGGTCAGTTTCTTATTGAAATCTTTCTTTATTTTAAGAAAAAAAATCACGTTTCTTTTGCTGAATTAAATCCTGAACGTAAAGAATAAGCCTGAAAATAAAACATTTTATTTAGTCAATAACTATAATTATTGAGATATCTTTACGTTGCATCAGTACAACATTTGTATCCATATTTGAGGTTTTGTTTTAATTGTTATCTTACTGTGAAATAGAGCACTTCAGTCCATAGTCGTTTATAATAGCTTATGGGACACAATATAGAGTGCAAATTGACGCTTGATGTTTCAATACATTTTATGATTGTGTGTAGGCTGATACTAATACTTTGTTTCTATATCTTTCAATTACGTTTTATTACGGCTAAATAAAAAACTCTGTCTTTTAAACATGTCTTATCAAGGTGTCTAAGGCCAATAAATAAGGTTAGAAATGTGGCGAGTACTCAAACATAAGTGGCAAATGGGTTGTGCATCCAATGATTGAGACAGTTAAAAAGGTAACTTGGAATCTATTAACGACGTTGGATTCATGAACTGCTTTGTTTCACTACAGTCAAATCAAAATGATTGAGAAAGTAATAAACGCTATATGCTGCTGTATCTGATTATGGAGTATTTGCATTGTGCCATCGAGGAGAATATGACAACCATGGCACATTTGGGATTTGAACTGTCAAATAAAGAGTCTCCAAGGATCGATTGCATTGGTGACGTTTCTGAACATCCAAATAAGATGTTAGGAATTTACTTAAATATGTATTTACTGCATCCGTGGTAAATAAAAAAAAGGCCTACATATTATTTAGCTACACATAGATACATATACACACATTTCTAATCAAAACAAAAAAAAGGTATTTGACACTCTTCAAGTATTAACGCTAATGGGAAACTTTGTAGTTAAAGACGTGTGTAGGCATGCACGCGACTTGTCGGTCCAAAAGAAAAGGAAGAATGCTTGAGCAGAATGAACTGTAGTTCAAGGACACTTTACTCAATGATGATTAAGATTGACCCCTCCCCTTACCCCCGCCCATAATCGTCCAACTTTTCTTTTCCTCCATTTCCCTTAAAACTGGCATTAATATCGAACAAGTGGCTGTTGACATAGTCGAGGCCTTATCTCCAACAATCCAACACGAGTTTGCTGTTCTGTTTGGTTATTTAGAGTGTGTGCTGTACTTCTAGGCTACATCCTCCACTTGAATTTAAGCAATTGACGTCAAACAATTTCCAAATGCAAACATGTCAGTTGACTTTGCGCAGACTACACCATTAAGTTATGGCTCCGCATAATGCCAAAAACCTGCACACATACCCTTCACACATACAACCTTTGGGTAATTTAGTTCGCATTGGGAGTCCACCTTTACTACATGATTGTATCATTATGACAGTGTAGTGACATAAATGCAATAATGGTTAATTGTGCGTGATAGAGGAAGGGTAACAAACTTAACAAAGATATGTCAGAAAGAAAGAGCATGACTATGTATTCATTAGCATGATCTCCAAGGACCACCAAACATTTCATTAATTTGTAATTTATAAACGTTTGACAAATATCCGAATATGTAAATATCAGAGGCCTAATGTCTTTTCTGCGGGAGATGGAGAAATGACCCAAAGTCTTTGATGCTGGTACAGTGATCACGAAAATCATATCTTTTCTCAAACTGTGCTCCCACTATTTGCGACATATTTCTCGGCTGACGTGTGAAATAGTGCAGATAAACCATTGATTCATAATGTTTCGCATTTGCATTTGCACGTACACAATATTCTACACATTACTTTGATTCATGATGATAGGCCTACTGTCTCCTTTCTGGATTGTGTAACCTCACTTTTGCATCACTGTAAGGTGTACCAGTGGGAGGGTCCCTAGAACTAAAACGGTACATTTCTGGATGGTTCAGATCATTTTCCCCTAGTGGTTCAGAAACAACCAGTCAATCATAATAAATATTTTATTAGGCTTGTATTATTATCACGGTACCAATAACAACAACACATGCTAGGCTATTTATATATTTGTAAATAACTATTTAAATTAGTTTATGTTATGATTTCGGTGCAGCTCTGTATGTACAAGCCTAAAACGAAAAAAAGGCTGTTAACGACATAGCTTATGTGTGTAGCCCATACCTGAGACCAGTTTTCCAAGCTTGAGGTATGCTTGAAAAAAGCCAAGCAAGGCAGCCTGCATCCATCAGTGCCCACGGTCCTTAAGTGTTGAGCATATCCTATTTCTACCACTGATAATGATGTTATACCCGGCACCCATCTATGTTTCAGGTTATAGGCAACCAAGGAAAACATAAGACAATACAAACCCTCGTTTTGTAAAATAAATGAATGGAACACTGATCTAAAAATGTATACGACTGAAGTTCACCCTTGGACCTTGAAGTGCATTATTTGGATTATACTTTGAAAGGGGAATGGTCAAACAACCACTCAGACACTTAGTACACTTAAATAGTTTGCAATTTTATAGAAAAAAATATATATTTCTGTGGGGGAGGGGTGAGGTGTTGAATTACAAAACCGTGACGTTATTCTGAGTTTTGCTGTTCTGTATGTGTTCGCTCAAACGCAAACACATACAGAAACCCAGGCACACAAACCTCTTCCAAGCCATTAAGACTGTAACAACAGTAGAGGATGACACAAGTGAAGATGAATTATGTCGTTGATAGGCTCTTAATCGCCAAAGGGCACGTTCTCAAATGTATAATTATGTATTCTCGATGATGTATGGGCCACTGTTAGGGATTTGATAAGTTTAGTATGAGTACAGTTTTCATTATCATTCCATTGTTTTCATTACTGCCGTAACTATATTTTGTTGCACAAACCATGAGTGCGTGAGATGGACGAAAACACGTGACAATGAAAGCCTAGCTTCCATATGTGGCCTACTAACAAATGTGTGTGAGAAAAAAAAATTACGATATCAAAAAGATGTCCATACACTACCATTGATGCTGATAATTAAATTACAATCGCCACTTGTTAAGAAATGCTTGTGGTGTTGAAGTTGAGCGCCTTGGCAGCCAACCAGTCTTTAATCGGCCTTCCCTCCTTGATGATGTATCTAATTGAAATGTGAAAATGTATGTATTCCATTGTAACTTTTGGTTGTACTGTAGTCCAGTGAGGAAGTATACATTCGTGTTTTGGGGTGGTGTGTGTGAGTTATCTCTGTTTTACATTGAATGTACAACATTACAATGTTGTACATTCATTATGCAACATTCACTACTGCACGAACACAAGCTATATCTCTATCTCTCTCTCTCTCCCTCTCTCTCTCTCTCTCTCTATCTCTCTCTCTCTCTCTCTCTCTCTCTCTCTCTCTCACACACACACACACACACACACACACGCACGCACGCACGCACGCACGCACGCACACACACACACACACACACACACACACACACACACACAATCTACACTTATATCAATACGATGAATGAGAAAGAGTTAGGGTGATTGGTAGGACAAAATGTGTTTTAAAATATAGAAAATATAGCACTGTTTACGAAGGAGGCGCTTCCTCAATTTGAGCAAAAGTGCAAACTAATTTCATATATATATTTGCATGCTATAACCTTATGATGAATAGATATTCCTTGTGGCAGACAGGGCCAATTGAAAAGAGATATCGAAGATCAAAGAGAACAGAATAAGCACGGGTCGTTTGACTCATTCACACAGCTGCATTGAGACTCAAGGCCAACAAGCGTATCTTACATTGAATGGGAGTTTCTATTCAATGTGCAGGTGCGAGGAACTGTTGCACACTCTGGCACATTATGTCAAAGTTGTTAGAGGTCCATGTTCGACGCACTAACTATGGGGGCTGATTCGCGTTCAAGGGAGTGCACTTTCAACGTTGAACCGAAATCCTCGGACTGTGGAAATCCCAACATTTTGGTGGAGACTCAAACAAGCCACGTTATGAAATCGACAAACTTGTCTTCGATATTCACAAGAGATATTTTAAAAGAGTCATCAAGCAATAGTTGTTTAGGCCTACTTTCCCAAACAAAGAAAAGCCGGCAAAGGTGGCATGTTATGAAAGATAATCGAAATAGCAAAAAAAAAAAAAATGCATTTTACCCATATTATGTCTTCAGAGAGGCTGAAAATAGGTTTTGTAGGGCAAGCTACTTCTCACCCTTCAATTGCCCACTTAAAGCAAGCCATCCCAGAACTGCCTCAGATATGTGGCGGAGATGAAAAAACATATTTAAAAAGATAATATTACAAATAAATCATGTGAAAATAAGATCGATATCTTTACCCTTAATGTTTCTGCATCACATGCATTCCATTTGTATCATTTGAAATATTGGAAACGATTTGGGAATGGATAGGTTAGTTTAAATCTTCACCTCTCTCTCTTTTTTTAATGACGTTTCCTGGATATATTTACTTATTTGGTATTGCACCTGTCTGGTGATTTTGCCTGCGAATTCCGGCCATTTCGTGTCTTGTAATTATGACATGAAATGGAACATTGAATAGGGGGCAGAAATGCTTTTTACTCGGAGACTGCTAATCCCCTATTAAAAAGGTTTTGTTCAATAATGCAGGACAGTTTCCGGAAGTAGGATTACCGCCTCCATTATTTTGCAAAGAAATGATATTTCACACTCAAACGAGTCTTAGGACGCCATAGAAGTGTTGAGAGGACCAAGGACAAGAAATTAAATGGATTCAGTTTCATTTGTAGCACAAGTCCAATAATCCTTTCTTGACATAATCGGTAATTAATGTGATGAATATGCATTTTAAGTGAAACAACCGTGCTGTCATTGGATTACAGAGCTACTGTGTCCTGCCTAGTACAATTGATACACAAATCCTTCATGGCATGCATGTTTTTCTTTATGAGAAATCATATCTGTAATAGACCCAAATTAGTTTTATTTGATCAAATGTTGACTACATACAAAGTAGCAAGGATTAGTAGAAGATTAAGTAAATATTTTTTTATTACCCAGTATCAGAATATGTTTTAAACATTTTAGGTGTTGGACTTGTTGTCTGAATTCTCAATTTAAGGACAGGTGCTCTATTGCTGTACTGTCTGTTCATGCTGTTAAGCCTTATAAAAGAACAAGCGGAAAGAATTGGACCCCCCCCCCTTCACACACATACACACACACCACCCTTCTCTCTCTCTCTCTCTCTCTCTCTCTCTCTCTCTCTCTTTCTCTCACCACAGACACACACACACACACACAGGGTTGAAGCCTGCTTCTGCACACCAATAACAATGTCTAACAGTAGACCACAAGGGAATCTAAGGACAGAATTCAGTCATGCAACATCACTAAATAGTGGCTCAGAATCAGCTCTGCTACAGGCTACATTGGTTTTCATTAAAAAAGGACAGTATAACAGCATCAAA
This sequence comes from Hypomesus transpacificus, assembly GCF_021917145.1. NCBI lineage: Eukaryota > Metazoa > Chordata > Actinopteri > Osmeriformes > Osmeridae > Hypomesus > Hypomesus transpacificus. Next base: position 10,438,710 of record NC_061067.1, read on the forward strand.
CACTTTATCTTCTACCATCATATATCATCAGATTACATAATTCCTGCCATCTGATACTTGAGATTACAAGTTTATTTACAAATCGGAACTACCTTATGCAGGTCAAAGATTAAATTAATCTTCAATATAAACATACAAACATGTATGTATGCATAAATGGACACTTTACTATATTGTCAGTAGTTCATTAGAGGCTGGACTGTAATTAATGCCCTGAAGAAGTGGTGATGTGGTTCGATGACAGCGATCAACAGGGGATGACTCCAAACCAACATCTTGGTCAAAGTTGAGAAGGAGAGGCTGGTCAATTGTCTTAACTACAGTTTATTACATCATCATCAAGTTAGGAAAGGTAATGATGGGTTATCTATAGATTACTTAAAGTCAGATTCAATAAACGTAGTGTTCTCTCTCTTTTTATATGAAGTCAAACGTATTTACATACATGTTCCTGTATGATTCTCTGTGCCTGCCTGCAATGTTTCTGAAATGTGTTTGTGTGTATGTGGATAAAATAAAGAAAAAGAGTGTGTGTGTGTGTGTGTGTGTGTGTGTGCGCGTGCGTAAGTGTGTATACCTTTATAACTGTTGCGCATCTATGGGTTTTCGTTTTAAATATAAATAGTTTTACACAGCCCTTGTTCCTTTTGACGACTGGAACTAAAAGCTTTGGACGGCTCAACAGAGAAGAGGCGACCAAATCGGTGACAAAAGAAGCTTTCCGTGTCATCAACGTCGTTTAGACAACATGGAGGAATCCTTCTGATATTAACTCCCACTTCAAAGCGATCTCATTTCAATTGAGACCGGACTATCCTTTCCCCCATTTATCCACAAGAGCTGGTGCATGGAAGTATCAGCTTGTTTGGTTATTTTTGTAGTGTTTATTCTCCTTCTCTTTTCAGTGTGGTACTTTGACAGAGTAAACGGCAATACAAGCACCAAAAGACTAACTCTTAACATATCAGATGCTAGAATGGTGTAACCACTTGCTAGCTCAAGCCTAACTCGTGCCATTGAATACCAATTCCATGCTCTTTATTATAATTTTGGAATGCAGTTTCTTAATCAAAACAATTTTGGCTCAATGCATTGTCTTGGGCGTGCAAACTAATTTGTTTTACTGAACTAACCATAGGCCGATGGTAAATTATGTATAAGCTTAGAGAATAATAAAAAAAGAACAGTTACCATAGACTATTAGGCTAACCTACTTCTCTTACCGAACCTTAACTATGTTGTTTTAAAGTTGATTGCGCGCGACCAATTTTGTAAACAGTTCTTTTCCCCAAACAATAATGAGAAGAATAAAAAAAATAAGCTAACTGTCTGTATTTTTTACGTCATGAAGCAGCCCAGCATTGTGACTTATTATATCAGCTCTTCTTTTGATTCTTGTAAAAAAAAGAAGCAAAATTATATTTGCTTTTAACATGGTATGCAGGAAATAAATTACCGTTTCATACCCCATGGGAAGTAAATATTACATTCTTTTCAACAGGCTTTGAGGTCCACGGACTTGGCCCCATATCATTCGAGTTTGACTCGGCTATTTGTATAGAAATCTTAATTCAGCATGAGGATTCACCGTTGTGAAGAAATGGCTCTTTGTACCAGAAGTTCTTTGAAGTCTAGATTAGAATATATAGGTTTTCATCAAACGCGGGTCTTAACCCTTGTCCAAAACCATCGTATAGCCTATATATGGAGATATGGTGCTCATAAAAGAAAGACATGCAACGAAAGTAATGTCTCCAAATCTTAAATATGGTGTTGAAAATTGCAATTTAACAATTGCTCGAACTTTAGTTGTTATTAAATTCATTCAAAAAGAGAGATTATCGTAGGCTCTGTTTAAAGTTACACTGACAAGAAAAGTATGCATTCAAGGAAGGCATTAGGAATTAGAAATGATGGCCTGAGGACACATTATCGTTGCCCAATCAAAACTGCCCCAAATCGTATCTTAAGTTATGAAGCACGTGTAGAAAATAGGTGCCCAACGTGCTTGACACCTTTTTATTAATTCGACGGCAAGGCAAATGTTTTGCCTCAAGTATTGTCTCACATTTCAGACCACAACAATTTTTCTTGATTCAAAAATGTTGTTTCATCATTGTTTTCCTTAGCCTATGTCTGTGGATTTTTGCTGAACGGGAACAATGGACAGAAATGTGTGACATGAATATGTCACAAAAGCCAGAAAACATTTTATCGTACACCCTTTATTCCAAATACCGACAAAATTACAGGGCAATATGGTACACATTTCAAGTGTACACTAGATGAGAACACATAATAAAAAGGCATTGCTGACAAATTGTGACAATACAAAATACCCACCAAATGCCAACGTTGAATAAACATTTATGACTTTGTAGGTAATATCAAATAGACCATATGAAAACAATTCAATAGTTGACTTTCATCACAAATGAAAATATTTATGTATGAAACATAAAACATGTATACAAACAATTTTAGCAAACAAAATTGCTTAAAGACAGAAGCTTACAAAAAATGTGGCTACTGTTACATTAACACATCAAAAATGAGCAATTTACAAATGTACATTTCATATTGAAACACTTTGGTTCGATAATACAAAAAGGCTCAGATTAAAAAATAAATTAAAAAAATGTTTAAGTCTAAACTGAATTTACAAAATAATGCAACATGCGTAGGCTACATTAAATCAGTACCATATATCAGAAATGTACAAACTGAATTTCGTATTTTCTTTATGCGGAGAAAATACAGTTTTTTCATAGGAATAGGCCATACGCCAGTGTATTGAATCAAAACATTTGAAAATATACCTTCTAGATTGATGCCCAATAGAAAATATATTTATGTTTGCTGCATTTTCAAAACGGAATCTGTTAGAAGGCGTCCCTTGACTGAGGGTTCCTGTAAGGTGGTTCATCTGAGGGGTCAGGTGTGGAGGAACCGCTGGGTGGTGTATGAGTGCCACTGGCTCCAGAACTGTGACAAACGTACCACTCACTAAGATTGGCGGGCTGTGACGACGCGACGGGTTCTGAGAGCGATGAAGCCCCTGGCTCGCGGCCTATGTCCGATGAGGGGGACACTAATGATGGAGTTGAAGATTCGTAGCCTGAACTTGGTGGTGGAGACTTACAGTGCACCTTCATGTGTTTTCTTAGTGAGCTCGGGTGTGTGTAAGATTTGTCACAACCTCTTACTTTGCAGTTGTAAGGCTTATCGCTGGTGTGCACGTGGGAGTGCTTTTTCCGGTCACTGCTATTGGCGAAACGTCTGTCACATCCGTCAAACTCACATTTAAAGGGCTTTTCACCTGCAATGAAATGACATAGTTTAGGTGATACTCGACTTGAAAAAGCAATCGGGAACTTCTACCTTGAAGTCAAGGTCCCAATATAAGCAATGCTGGTGGAGAAAAAATGCTCACCTAAAGTGGCACAATGTTGTCAACCAAACTGAATATTCACAAAGTCAAAGGACTTACTTGGCACACGAGCAACATTTGGTTGTTGCTGTTCACCTGCAACCATGACAGTCCATAAAGGCCGACAACATGACCAGGCAAAAAGACAATCTGAATAAATTACACTAGAATCATTAAACGCTGATTTCTCTTAAGCGCCAAGCGACTCATGTGTAATTGCTGCTGTCTAATTATACTTGCGTGTTGAATATCAATTTGACCTTCAGCTGTTGAGCTGAGAGAGCCAATCAAGGATATTAGTGTTTTACAAGGAAGCATCGAGGAGCAGACCCCAAGGGAAGATTGAGCCATAACCACAGATTTCAGTTTTAAACATTATACGAAGGACCAGGGCCCTTGGGAGTCAACACACACTGAAATAATTTAACAGATTTGTACTGTTAGCAAATGGTTTGAATTATGCATTTACTGGGCTGAATACGTTTGGGGAGGCAAATTTGTTATCATTATTGTATTACACACACTCCATGCAGAGTATGATGGGATTGGGTCCAAAAGTGTATGTTCTTCTCTTTAGAAACTATGTATCTGAATATAGCTGCGTGTCCCAGATATTATGTTTTCAGGAAGCATATGTGTTTGTTGATAATTATTCTCAAATGTATCACAAAGAAAGAATGTTATTACAATACATTACAAGTCCCACCAAATAATGTAACCCAGAGGGCAGCCTGTAAAACATGGTTGGTATAGACTACCTGTTACATTGCTGTGGCCCCTCCTTTTTCTAGGCGCTTCTTTCTATCGACTTGTTGCTTTTGCAAGGATGAGTATTACCCAAAGCATTTCCCTGCTTTGTAAGCAACTACAATATTCCTTGTATAGCTTTATTGCATTTTGTCTTTTAGCATTGGAGTTTTTGCTGATGCTTCGTTGAATACATCCTTCAACATAACATATTTAACCAGTAAAAAAAATCCTACCACTAATAATCTTAACAAATACAACTAATCATATTTATAGTTAAGTAAGTCCAAATAGAAACAACAATAATGTAAATACTAGTCATATTGTACTAATGCTGTATATATTACAGTCAAATAAAGTATTAGAATGAGAAGTTTTAGATTATCATTCATACTGGAAGTAATCTGAGAATAATGTATATTTTGACATAATTATCTAACCTATCATGTATTCTGTTAAACACGTTTTGGCATTAATGCAAGATTACAAGATACAAGTCACATGATGCCCTACCTATAGACTACAGAGACAGACTATGCACATGGGGATTCAGCAACAAGTATTTTAAAAACAAGACTGAAAAGCATTGACAATCCAACGAACCATAATTTCCTCCATCCTCCAAAAGCCAACTTTCATTTTATTATTTTAAGTATAATACGTATCTTTTTGACCAGTTGTGTGCTACTTGTCCATATGTGGCAGTGCTCTGATAGACTTGTGGTAGGCCTGAATCTTCGATCTATTTTGGCATAAACATGTCAGTTCACACGTCAAACGCTTGAGTGAGCTGTACCAGAATCCCCAAGCCACATCCTTCTACAACTTTTGACCACTGATGCAACTAACAACAAACACTTAGAAATTAGGTTCAGACTCAAACATGCTGTGCTGCTGCATCCACAGAAAGTTAATATGCTTATTTAGACGTTGATTTGTTCAAATAGCAACTAAAATGCTATTTACCAAACACTACTCTGTTTTTAATTCTCTCTTTGGGGTATGGCTTTAATAAAACCAGTATTGGTTTGTTTACTGAAGAAATAACCCACTAGTGGCTAGTGTTAAAAATTAAATTGCTTAATATTTAGGCTAAATTACTGTGAAGCAATATTGCATAGAGATTGTAGCCTATTGATGATAGTCGATCGTAAATTCAATGCAATACTTGTATTATATATTCTTTGAAAAGCGCAGCTAAATATAAATTAAGTCACTGACCTGTATGTGTTCTTTTGTGAATCTTAAGGTTTTCAGATCTTGCGAATACTTTTCCACATCCAGGGAATGGACAAGGAAACGGTTTCTCTCCGGTGTGCACGCGAATATGATTTACAAGTTTGTACTTGGCTTTAAATGGTTTTCCTTCCCTTGGACACTCTTCCCAAAAGCATATATGGTTTGCCTGTTCGGGTCCTCCGACATGCTCCACTGTCACATGCGTTACCAGCTCGTGCATAGTGCTGTAAGTTTTGGAGCAAAGTTTCTTCGGCGAGTGCTCCGGTTCCAGCCACTTGCAAATGAGTTCTTGCTTTATCGGCTGCCTCATGTAACGGAAAAAGGCACCGGCTCCGTGGTGATGAGCGCTGAGATTCATGTTCAGATTCAGACCACCGTAGCCATGTAAAGGCGAGGCGGAGAACGGATCAGCCCTTGAGCTTGCCACTTGACTCAAGTGATCAGACCTAACGTACATTTCTCCAGGTATTCCTAACCTTATTTGACCATTCAAGGCTTGGCCACCTGGTGCTCCGTTAGATGGCTGATCGTGATGGAGTCCAGAGAAGAGGGTATGGTTTCCAGCGTCGGGGTGATGACCATAGTGTCCTGGATAGCTACCTGTTGTTGAGACAAACATTCCGTGGTGAGAGGTTGAACCAGGAGCCTGGTCGGTCAGCACTGGCATGGCTTGAGCTGTCAGATCTCTTCGAATGAGGAAATCCCTACCTGCGGATAACGCCTGGGCCGTGTGAGACATAGAATAGGGTACCGTCGTTGCCTGCACCGGGCCAAAAGCTCCCGTTTGACTGGAGACCACTTCACTGTGGCCTGCCATATGATGATTGTGGTGGTGATGGTGGTGGGGATAATGATGGGCTGGGCTGATTTTGAGGGCCGCGGAGTGCCCCATGTGTTCTGGCCCGAATGGACTCGGCCCCAGGCGGGGTTCCGCAGTAATCTCCCCAGGGTGCGCGTGAGCCATTGAGTGTGGATGGCTGCTGAACCCCGGGAAGCCTGTCACGCTCTGAGGGGTATGGTGGTGATGATGGTGATGGTGGTGAGCCCCTGCCAAGTCAACTAATCTCAGCGCCGTGTTCCGTTTGGAAAACGTAGGGTCCATCACAGGGCTTCACAAAGCATCCACGCTCATTACTCCTAATTTTAGAATGACTTGACAGCAGGCAAAATAATAATGATGATGACAAATATATTTTAATCGCAATGAAAAATAGAAGAAAAAAAGTTTTTAAAGTTCAGATTCTATCTCAGTGCCTACATGGAATCCCATTCGCTTGAGAGGCAGCAGCAGGAAGCTTTGATATACTGAATAGAGATTCATGGTAGGCGCTGCAGCCCGTGGAGCTAAACAATCACCCCGCGTTCTAATTGGTCAGAGCTCAGTGATTGACGTCACTTGTGACAGTTTCCAATGCGAAGAAAAATGTTTTAGTGACAGCAAGGAACAAGAGCGCCTGCGCCGTGCCTCAGGCTACACATGGGAAAAAGTAGTTGTTATGCAAAGGTTGTTGTACTTTAAACTCTTTCCTAAAAGTTAAATCTTTGCTTCAGAACTGTAAAAGCGAGTTTTCCGTGTTGCATCCACATGCAACACGGAACTTTGTAATACTGATTTACAATATTTTGACCAAGGAAACTTACTTGAGTATGCAAGAGTGCTTTGTTTACTATTAAGGTTATACGGATCATAAATAATTCCAAAATATCTTATTTCCGTTATGTAAACAATCACGTTGTCATTAGACAAACGCAATGATGAAAAAGATCGTTGCGTTCTTAAATGCTTGCATCAAAGACGTGTTCTGACAAAAGAAATGTTCCACAGTGGGCGTTTTAACACACATTGTAAAAAAAGACGGTAAAGAAACATATTTACATGTCCTCCCACCCGCAAGTTACAACCCCTCGTAGCGCATTTGTTGCTTCCAGCACGTCGGGATCGGTTTCTCTTTATTTGTGAATAGAGTGAGCGACGTCTATTGTCCCGAAAAAAGAAGTAATAGAGCGGACCTGTTGTCGTGATCCGGTGTGATTTCGCTCTCTAGCACTGTCTGATTGAGACCCAGAACTGGAGTGGATCAGGGGTGCAGGAGGTGGTACAGCAAAAACGCGCAGTAAGGCAAAGAGTTAGGGACAAAAAAAAACTCGCTAAATTAAGCTATAACCTAATTAATTTAGGCCTAGGCTACTCTGTGCCCATGGTATCATAACGGGTCCACACGGGAAATGTAACATAGTCTAAAGTATAAAACCATGTTAAGAATGAATTACAGGGTGTGAGACCCACGTAGGCCTATTTCGTAGGCGACTGGACCAGTAGCCTATTGTATTAAAGTCTTTAAACTAGTGCTTAGAAGTGGGTGACCGCAAGATAGACTAGCCACCCAACAGACTGGTAAAAATCTAGCTTCAGATGACCAATGCATTATGACACCTGAACATTTTAAGTTCCTACTACCAGCCACTGGTCTGCTATTTTAAGACTGGCCGAAAAAAATTATACATTGTCTCTATTTAACATTTTAAGATCATGTTTTCTTTGGGTAATATCAAAAGGCGCATATGGAATTGTCGTCTGCGTGGAATTTATATGTATAAAGCCTGTATAAAGAAGATTAATTAACAATAAAAGTTATTGATCACGGGTCTTACTTTAGAAAAAGCTTGGAGCCTATTTCTTAATAATCATAACAAAGATGTATTGTAATGTGAGCTGACCACCCTAAAAGGTCAGTTAACATTAGATTCATGTCAAGTAGGCTATCACATTTTAAAATCTAAAACACTGCTGGGTGTATGACAATGTGACCATTGTGATCAATCACAGATATTAAGAACGGTGGGTGATTCAAAGGCAGTAAAATGTTAATTTATTTTGACAGTGTGTCAAGACAATATTTTACAACTGTATGACCATTGCTTGAACATGAAGTAGCATGTTTCAATAGTTTAAGAAACGCATTCCGCACAAGTTCATAAGTTAACGCTATATTTGGAGTCCATGTAAGCCTACGATAAATGGTCAATTCATTCATTTCAGTTTCCAAAAGATGACTATGGAGCTTTTGTAGTCAAGTGAGAACAGTTATTTGAAGTCAACTTGGTAGCGAAGTAGGTAAGTTAAATATTTTCTACAAAAACCGCAAATGTCAGACGAAAAGTTAATTACCATCGCTTTTTTCTTATTCTTTTTACCTCAGAGGCAAGAATCTGTTTTAAACCCGTTCAAACTTTAATCTGTCACTTTGCAGTAGTAATAAAAAAAACTATCAAATTTAACGGACATCTCTTAAGAAACTTAAGAATCTCTCTTAAAAAATGTAAACGTCAAAAGCCTTTGATGACAATGCCATGTCCAGCAAGTCATAATGAGCCAAATATTATGAAAACTATGATTGATCCTAATGGCCTTTGCTCACAGACTGGTATAGGCTCGTAGCTGTAGCCTTGTCTTCTGAGGAATCTCTGTAACACATAGCCTTCTTTGAAGTGCTTTGCTCACAAATAGACACCAATGAAGGGTCGGTGATAGAACAAAACATCAAGTTTCCTTAATTGTATCAGCTATAGTCAAATTACCCTCACTACAATTCTATTTATATCTATTGTTTATATGTTTACATTCTCTGGAAATGTAATAAGACCATCTATTATGTATTACATCTCAATCAAAAATGTCCAGTAGACCTGTCCGACCTTTTGGGACAATTGTCCATAGGTCAGGCAAGATAGTTTGTAAGCATTTATATCATATAACCACAGTCTATACATGCAATACAGAATATAGAAAAATGCACGCCCAAAGTAACAGCTCAACCAAGTAGGGCTGTAAGTGAAAACTCTTCAAAACCTGACACCTTCTGACGCCGGCAGAAACAGGGCCATGTTCTGTCTTTTCTATTTTCAAAGACACTTCCGTACACGTGCCATTCTTACCGTTTTCCACCTGTTGAATGTTCCTTCGAAATGTATTGTTGGGTATAACAACTTTTAAACCTTAACTTCGCCGTCTCTTCCCTCGGTCTCGCTAGTATGTGTTTGGGACTGACTAACAAAAACTAGCAGTCAAGATGATGTTTTAATGGTTGGCATGGCACGTCTGTGCGCACGGCTTTGAACTCTAGCAGCCGGAGGTTCCTGCAGAGAGCGCCGCAAATCCCACTTCATAACTTCGACAACCCACAACGTTCTACACATGCAAGGGTTAAGCATTACTATACAGACAAAAAAAGATCTCACATTGTCAATGTGCATGTTTCTGTATAACACATCAATTGGAAGATAATGACTTCGAGAAACTGTTTGGGGAAACATTTACGTAAAAACATGGTTCAGGAATGTGATGCAAGGACCCAAACTGCTGATGTTATCTCTTTGGCAGGTGGGCTACATGGGGGGACGGGTTATTCAGAAAAAGGGCAAGATAGAGTGCTGCAAACGTAGCTCTATCTTAAACGTCTGCAATAACAGAGTTTATGAAAATGGTGTCCATTGAAGTGTGAGAAGCTGACAGCAGCATCATAAACGGTGCTGGTTACGTGACGCAGTTGTTTAGGCTTTATATGCAACATAGCTTGGGTATGTAGACTCTCCCAGGTACATGTTTTAGTCCCAATATGTTGATTGATCAATTTCGAGGTTAGATATATCTTGCTAGTGGAAGTTGACCAGTACTCCTGCAATAAATTGGAACTTTTACCTTGAAATCTGTAGGCCCCATGTGCTCTGGAATATCAAATTGGTGGTGAATGCATTGCATTTGCTGCCAATATGTTTTTTCGTGAGGAAGGGAGGTTGTCGAGGTGTGGGCATGTTAGTTAAGTTCCCTGCGGACTGTAGTGTGGACTGTAAAAGGCAAATGCTTATTTCATATGCATTGTATATATTGTGGATAAAACACATTTAGAAAAAAAACATATATATTTTGCTTCAGCAGTAAATGAATAAATAAACACCTAGCAAATGTGAATATATTTTCTCACATAGCGTTTTGTTTCTTTACATTTAAAAACTTTTTTCGTGTTGTTATTCAGCCTTTTAACCAAATCCTCAGTCAGCAATCTCACAATACTTAGGATTGATGATGTAAACGGACCAATGGGAGTGTGGGCACAGCACCACGGATTGTTATTTGGTGAGTGGATGTTACTCGTGGGGGAGAAAGGATGCTCCAATGAGAGACCAAGAATATTGTCACATGACCATCCCCCTCCTTTTCCATTCATCAGGGGTGGACTGTGTTGTCTTTTCAATTCATTTATCTGCAGGAATGATTGCGACTATCAGTCTAGAGCTCACTGCCTGACTGAGGAGGTGAAAGTTTCGCCACAGGAAGATAAACCGCAAAAGACAATATCGTACATGATTTGCGTGTTCATCGGAAGAGAGGTAGTGGGGAAAATTCCTGTCCTCTGAAAGTAAATAGAAAATCGGTGGATTGGAGTTTTCTCAGTTCAGCGAGGTCTGATAATTTTTGTAGGCAGAGGTAGGGACTGAGAATATTTGTGCGTGATTTTTTATTTCTGCACTCAGTCGTCTCAGCGAGTCCAGACTAAAGATGCTCTTGGACGCAGGACCACAGTATCCTACCATAGGAGTGACTACTTTCGGCTCCTCGCGGCATCACTCAACAGGCGAAGTCACAGAAAGAGAAGTGGCTTTGGGGATAAATCCGTTCGCAGACGGGATGGGTGCTTTCAAAATCAACCACAGTTCGCATGATCTTGGCTCCGGGCAAACTGCATTTTCCTCCCAAGCGCCCGGCTACGCAGCCGCTGCCCTGGGACATCACCACCACCCGACTCATGTCAGTTCTTACTCTACGGCGGCTTTCAATTCCACCCGGGATTTTCTCTTCAGAAATCGAGGCTTCGGAGACGCTACCAGCGCTCAGCACAGTCTCTTCGCCTCCGCAGCGGGAAGTTTTGCAGCCCCACATGGACACTCAGATGCAGCGGGACACCTGCTCTTCCCAGGACTTCACGAGCAAGCCGCGAGCCATGCTTCCTCAAATGTTGTTAATAGTCAGATGCGATTGGGCTTTTCGGGGGACATGTACGGCAGAGCCGACCAGTATGGCCACGTTACCAGCCCGCGGTCCGACCACTATGCTTCGACCCAGTTGCATGGCTATGGCCCTATGAACATGAATATGGCCGCGCATCATGGAGCAGGGGCCTTCTTCCGTTACATGAGGCAGCCGATAAAACAAGAGCTGATCTGCAAGTGGATCGAACCGGAGCAACTAACGAACCCAAAAAAGTCGTGCAACAAAACTTTTAGCACAATGCACGAGCTCGTCACCCATCTGACTGTGGAGCATGTGGGAGGACCGGAGCAGTCGAACCACATTTGCTTCTGGGAAGAGTGTGCCCGAGAAGGAAAACCATTCAAAGCCAAATACAAACTTGTGAACCACATCAGAGTGCACACCGGAGAGAAACCATTTCCATGTCCATTTCCAGGTTGTGGCAAAGTATTTGCTCGATCGGAAAATCTAAAGATTCACAAAAGGACTCACACTGGTAAGATTTGATATCAGACATTTTTAAGACGTAAAAATATAGTGGCAAATAGTCTAGTCTGCCAATACTAGTACAATTATACAGCGGCATTCAGTTGACTAACATGAATGCTTTATAATACGTCGATATATAACATATTTTATTGAGCCTATAAATTAATAAAAAGAAGGAAAAATGCAACACATTTTAGTATGGCAGACTTGAGGATATGAGGGAAAATAAATTGATAATTGTTGTTGTAGGACATAGAAGTACTATTCAGTGTATAAACGGGTTCAATGCACATATATGAAATAAGTAACATTTGTTGCCATTTATTAGGCCTAATTTGATTAATATTGCATATTTCATATCGACTATGCATTTGTTCCTTTCATTATGCTTTTTCAATATTTATAACAGTTTTGAGAGATAAAATGTTTATATTTGTACTTTGTAGGTGAAAAGCCTTTCAAGTGTGAGTTTGAGGGCTGCGACAGACGGTTTGCAAACAGCAGCGATCGCAAGAAACACATGCATGTCCACACGTCCGACAAGCCCTATCTTTGCAAAATGTGCGACAAGTCATACACACACCCCAGCTCTCTCCGAAAACACATGAAGGTATAGTACTGTGTTAAACGTGAATACATTCTAACGTTATAAATAAAATACGATAAGCCTACATGTTTATGTTATTTGATTGATTATGGTTTGCTTATTGATACATTATAGCATTCCCTTAAATTAATGTGTGAGTAATTTGCTAATACCAGGAAACAGATACATACATTCATTGCACATTCAGAAAGCCTTTGAATTCAAATGTAGGCTTGAAGAGAATATATGTGAACTAATTTATAGTAGCCTATAATGCGTGCTGTGGAAATTAATTTATCTGACAGTGAACACATCCAGTTAGCTACCTTTCTCAAGTAAATTAATAGATTAAAAGTGTCGAATAAATGTCATACTTTACAATTAATTATGTATTTCATGTTGTTTTGAGTTCAGCAAAGTGTTCAGTGAAATCTAATACACTTTTCTAATGTTTATATCGCAGGTTCACGAGTCGACCACTCAAGGATCCCAACCATCGCCAGCGGCAAGTTCAGGGTACGAGTCATCCACGCCACCAACTATTGTGTCACCGTCTACAGAGAACCAGAGCAGCAGTTCCATATCACCAGCAGTATCGACAGTTCATCATACAAGTCACAGCACGCTGTCATCAAATTTCAATGAATGGTACGTGTAAATATTTCTGAAAAGACTGCAGAATTAAGACTGCTTTGGAATCAAAGACTAACAAGTCAGCCTTTAACGCGTGGACCGAGAGAAAAATAAAACAAGGAGGCCAAAATGGTTGGTTAACGGCTATTTAGCAAAGAAAGAGAACAATGCATGGACAAGGTGCAAGGCCAGCTACCAAGTTTTACATTTTCTTTATATCAAAAGACTGAAGTGGGGAATCTCGAAATGCATGCTATCTGCAGGTAGTGCCCTAATTTTTGTACATAAAGATTCACTTAGTTCAAAATGTAATATTTTATTTTGTAAATAGTTATATCACAGTTTAAGGGAATTTGTGAAAATGTGGTCCCTAGATATATGGAAATGAGATGGTTAAAGAATATTGCGATGATTAGACTTGATTGAACAGAATGTTATAGTTATGTGTACCAAATGTGAATTACTCAGTATTACTACAGTCTACACGTCAACCTAACCGACTATTAGTATTAATGTGCTTTTGTATTCAGTGCAACATTTCGTCCAAGGTCCAGTTTGAGTAGCACAGTATCATTGTTGTTATTTAATGTCATGTCGATAAATCGTGTAGTGAAAGCCTGAAACTCCGTGTCAATCTGTTCATGTACGTGATAAATATAAAACTCTCTGTCCATGCCTTGACAATTGCAAGGAATTATTACCTGTAAATAGATCAATTTTCCATATTTATCCGCATGTAAAGGACCGGTAACACATGTTAGAAATGATCGGTATTTATGGAGAAATACGCTCGTATGTAAAATTTAGTTTACAATAATGTTTGGTTACATTTCGTACTATATTAAAGGATTAAAAATACAATCACCGATTGCCTGCAAAATTTTTGTTCAGAATCAGAATCAGAATCAGAAGGGATTTTATTCGCCATGAACGTTTATACAGACCAAGGAATTTACTTTGGCAGGAAGGTGCATACATTAAACATATAGGAATGTTGAAACTTAAATTCTTAAACTCATTCCCGTAACATTTTTAGGCATGACTGGATAGCAGAGTGAATACTGCTTGCTGTGTACAACCCAACAGCCCTAGAAAAGATACAACTTTGAATAGGATATGAGAACTAGGCCTATATGTATGTTTTCACCAAATAAGAAAATGTTCATGGCTGTGCCACTAGATAGCTGAACGTCGATACGTCCACCCATTTCAATGTAACAAAATGGTAACATATTCCTATAGGTTATTTGAAATATGATGTACAAGTGTAACAATTTAGATACGCTTATTGATACACAGGGTTTAAATCACATCACATCACCCTTACATCAGTGAACAACTAGTCTAATCGTATAATAGGTCATTTATGTGAAGTAATTTGATTTAGGCTCTGTCTCGTGTCTTCTGTTTATCCAAAATTAACATGCCAGACGTTGCCCTGAAGTAATGTGCGAATTAAAACGATTAATCGTGACGGATACTCATCAGTGTAAACTGGATAGTTTATGTTGCTTAATTATTCTCGAATCTAATTCATTTTCCCTGTGTCGGATTTCATAGTTTTAGGAAGTGTTGTGGAGTCACTGTTTTTCTTTTGTTCCTTAGCAGCTTCCTTGACCGCCCCATTAGGCAGAAATCACATCAACAGACTCCAATGATCATGAGCGTGGTTAACAGTGCCAGTGTGCAAAACCCAATAATCTAATTCACAATCTCTCAGTTCACTACTAAATTGTCATTTGGACACTTTTGTTGAATATATAATCTGCATATTGAACGCAAATGCATTTTGCTGTTGCAATATCGCGCTTCGTTATGATAAAATGTGTAGTTTAGGCTGTGTGTTTGTGAAAGTGTGTGGTCGAATAATTTCAAGCACAACTATTAACAGCAATAGTTCAGTTGTTCTGAGGTTAAGGCCTAAATAAAATCACGAAAAAATGACCCCAACTCTACACGTCCAGTAATTCAACTGTAGCCGTAATAACAACGTGTGTACCTGTGTGTGTATGTTGGTGTATGTGTGTGTGTGTGTGTGTGTGTGTGTGTGTGTGTGTGTGCATGCGTGTGCGTGTGTTTGCGAGAGAAAGTTCCCAAAAATGCACGATATCTGGGGTGATTTTATGAAATATATTGAAATGTATTCATGTTTTCTTTTCATGGGCTATTAACTTTTGAGATAAATTAAGGATTGTAATAAAATGACTTTTCGACTCTATTTAACACTATCTATTTAGGTTATAGTGCTGATACATCTCAATGCATGCACCACTAGATCAGTAATAGAAAGTGTTAGGTATCGATCCATGCAATGAAATGTATTCTTTATAGAGACTTGTTTAGGGTGGCAGGAGAATCTCATGTATTCATTTCTGAAATGGAATCCGACTGGAAAAGAACGTGTGGAACAACATCAAAAGGCATATGCAAGTTTAACTTTAGCTGTTAACAAATACGCCTGGTGCAGCCTGGGGTTTGTTGGTTTTTTTCACCATCATGCTCACATATTGGATTTGTTACATATGGCTTGGAGCTTTGAATGACAATATAGACAAGCACTTAATATTTCAAACATTCTGCAAATAATTACGGTGTGTGCGATCAAGTACATTTGCAGTGTCAGTCAAATCTTAGCCAGCAGATTAATCAACTAGAAACACGTTTTTGTTCACTTCTTGGAGGACAGTCTTAAGTTAGCCTACACATCAAAGCTCGAAATCTCATTTAAACAAATGCATTCTGATAGTAGTTTTTTATTTTGAGACATTTAACAACCGAAAAAATGCCACGAAGATTTGATGCACTACATTATAGTTGCCTACTTTGATACACTACATGTGAGAGAAAACAAGCTGCAAATAAAGCAAAGGGCGCAGGCGGCAACACTATGAATATGTATGCGTGCACTTGCAGCCAGTAAACCGGTCCCGATTTGTTTGTGTTGATTACTATGAAGAAAATCCAGGTTTATTTTGACTGTAGGTGGAAAAATAACTTTAATGATCTTAAAGTCGTTAGCTCTACAATTGTAAACCGAACAGGAAGCCTGATGTTTATTTCTCTTTCCATTCTAAATTACTTGATAGCGTAATCTAACTGGCTACTTGTTAAAGATGAGTTGTTGTTGTTGTCGTAACTGTCTAAATTATTTAAATCAAGATCTTAAAAAATGGGAACAGCCCAGTAGTTCATTCAAGCGTCGACCCCAAAATATGGAGGTGACTGACGCGTGTAAATCGAGAATATAGGGGGAAGCTTTAATGTGCCACTTGATGAATGGGGTGCCCATGTCTCCCAGACCCATGATCCCTATGTCCATCTGTTGTGCACAGTGTTAACTAAATTAATAAGTCAAAGATTTACTCTTGGAATTGACCTTCGCCTTGAGTGTTAAGTCAGAACGATGTTATCAGATCAGAGGTCGATGTAATGACAGTGGACTACATGAAATGCCTGTCGGCTATACATTTCCATTGTACACACAGAACAAAATAATCTTAATATTTATCGCAATATAAATATTTCGTGAATTTAAAAACGTTCTTTTGATATCCATTGAAAATCGAGATGGTAAATGTATGAGGCTAGGCTAGGCTACGTGTCGTAGTGTTGTTTCGCTTGAACTTTCCATACTATAAATCAAGTCCATACAAATACAGACTTAGTCTATTGCATAGCCTATATGAATTATTAGCAAATGCAAAGAACACTTCGGATCTCTGATCATTCATTCAAGGATTTCACTTTTCTGTCTGAAGTCAATAACATGTGAAGGGTATCAGCATAAACCTGTTTACACACAGGCACAATAGGCTTTGCCCATTTGGGGACCATGGTCTGTTTGCAGGGATAAAGATGTCTGGCCTTTTACAGTAACAAGGGTTACAAGCAAGGGCTATAGCATTACATTGGACAGTGAAGAAGATCCACACCATAATCAGATTATCAAATTGCTGTTCATCTGATGTCTAAAGAGGAATGTCAACAGTGTGCCGCTTCTCTCAATGGGTAGCATTATAGGTAACCTATACTTTATCATATTGTAGAAGTGTAGAATTTGTAAATCTTTCCTTTGTAGCAGCCTTTCTAAAACGTTGGTCTGTGTTCAAGTGTCACTTGGGCACAAAGCCCAATGCATGCCATTGCCTTTATTTTTTGTTGATTTACTATTGTACCCCCCCCCCCACACACACACACACACTCACACATACACACACTCACACACATACACACACCGGACACGCAGGCGTGGGCACTTTGGTCCTGTCGTTTGGCACCTGATGTTACATTGTCATAATTTTTGTTAACAGGCTGTCCTACACAAAAAAATAATCTTTATATAGTGTGAGTCGGAAGACGGCCTCAGAAGATTTGCAGAGGTGCGGACATTGTCTAGACCTATGTTTTTGCCCTTCCCTGACGTGTTGCCAAATGGGGTCCTTTCAATTAGTTTTTTGACAAATTTGGGACAAGGCCTAACTTCTTCCTTAGATGTTAAAAAAAATTGTACAAGAAGAGAGATAATCCATCTCTTGCAGGACATTTTTGACGATAACCACGTTATCAACTGGCAGGCATTTATTATTATTATTATTATCTTGGACACTTTTGATAGATGTTACTCATTTACAAACAATTGCTTCACAACTGCTCTTTGCACTTTCAACAAGAAGTTTGTAAACTGTTTGTAATAACTTTTATTTTATCATTTAAATGAAGTAAATGTAGACAGAATTCACACCTATTCAACAGAGCCTGGCAACATTTCTTCATGACAAAAGGAAGGGCATCGCCTTCCTTTATCCTTACATGGGAGATTGTGTTTCATTTTGACCTCATACAGTAATTCTATGTTTGAGTTCACTAATAATTGATAATTGCACATAGTAAAATCACAAATCGTATTTCATATGCGCAATTTTTTTCTGCTATGTGAACTAGGCTAATGGTGATATTAGCTATAATTCTTAATTTATATAACTTCCAGTATTAATAATTTATTTAATGATAAGCATTTGTATGTTATGTAATCAAGGGCAGGCTATCAAGTATCAGTTTTACAATATCGAAATGCAGTGGTTGGATTGGGACATACTTTATCAATTTGTCTTGAAAGCAGCTTGTGGACATCTGCTTATTTAATTGCATCTCATCAGAATAATCATGATCATATCTGGAGGTGAAGCAGCAGCTTGGAACACTAAGATAATGACATGTGAGCATACGCACAACCAAAGGTTGAAGATCCATTAAAAAAACAATTTAGAGGAAATATACATTGAAGATGCATTATTTCATGTCAAATGTAAATTGCAATTAAAATACTGCTTCATAGTTGATTCAGTATGCTAACTATCAAATGTGTTTTTGCCCAGAATTACTCATAAACAACTATGGCAGAAATGTGCATATATTACGATTCATGGAAAGTGATAGATGGTCTGTGTGATTTATTTTCATTTTGGATTGAAGTTAAGATACTTCTCAGATCCACACAAAGAAGATTGTCAAATTATTAACCTACTAAACATTATTTCAGTTTATCTACACTGAAAGTAGATCTAGACTGAATGTAAATTCACCCCTAGGGGAGTTTTCTGTTCCATTCCAACAATCAAAATAAAGAAGAAGAAAACAACTGACCTCATTAATATTGTGCTTTGAACCAAAAAAGGAAAGTTTACTTCATTACATTTACTTCACCAATGTGAATCTATTTTTGTAAACTATTGTTGTTTTCCTATAGCAGAAAGCGTTGCCTAAAATGTTCAAGATTATAATTTGAATTATTCTGCAATCAATAACATCCCTCTATTTAATACCTAACCCTAACCAATCCCTAGTGCAATATCAATTCTTAACCATATACATATTGTGTGTAAAATGATATAACATATTAATCTAAGTACATTTCCTCCAATGTAACTTCCTAAACTGTCCACAAAAACATTTAGAGATTTAAATACATATGTTTTCAGCGTAGTTGCCACAAAAAAGTACCACCTATTGTCTCGACCATATGAATCCATCTTGCAAAACTTCAACAGTTTGTGACTGAACCCCAGTGGTTCAGACAACCATAGCCTATGTGGAGCTATTGCCAGCTACAGACGTGGTTGAAGATAACCCCTTGATAGACGGTGATAGACAGATGGTTCATCCAATCACTTGTCGAGTTTTTTAAGTGCCTGCCCTATTCCAAGCAGTTTCCAAGGACAACTTCCCAGATGTATATGTTTAACAAACCATCTGGCAAGTCAGGTTAGATAAAACTGATAAGGCTGTACCAGTCCCTGAGAGGTCCATATCAGGAAGGTCAAAGGTGAGAGATTAGACTGATATCAGCAATTTTTTGTTCATCATTCGTTTGAAATGGGAATTTTTTCAATAAATGGATGTGTTGTAATTATTCTTGAAATCAACTTGTCTTGGCTGAAGTAAACAATTAAATAATTACAAGGGCAGTTTATGTGTTCTTAGTAATATTACAAAACCACAACATTCTCTTGACTTAGTTGGAATATGTCTGTTAGTCTGTCTCATCAGCATTTATACATATATAACTTTACATAGATGCCAGATAGTTAAAAAAACAACAGCTGTTGTTTACATTTACATTTAGTCATTTAGCAGATGCTATTATCCAGAGCGACTTACAGTAAGTACAGGGACATTCCCTCCGAGGCAAGTAAGGTGAAGTGTCTTGCCCAAGGACACAACATCATGTGGCATGGCAGGGAATCGATCCGGCAACCTTCTGATTAATAGCCCAACTCCCTCACCGCTCAGCCATTTGACTCCCGTTTTAGACTGTTTAAGACTACTTGGTTGTATTCTACACTTTTAACCATACCATTGTGCCAAATGTCAAATTTGTATTAAAGAGTTAGTTGAGTTATGACATAAACTGAACCCCAGGTTATAGTGACCCAAAGGTAAAAGGTGTTAGTATTTCTTAACACAATAGAAGGGTTGAGGATTTGGTTTGTGTCAGGGGCGTCCTTAGACCCTTTTTACTGGGGCACGTGCCCCTTTATAAATTTGTTGTGCCCCAGTAAAATCTAAAGTTTGAGTTTTAACAATTTACTTTATTAGTCAGTGCATTAATTTAGGTTGATAATCCCGGAAAAAATAAACGCAATATCCCAGATCAACGCTTGTAAAATCAAAGCAGTTTAACCGAAAACACAAACATATGCGTGCTCTTCTGAGCTTGCCAAATAGCCACTGCAAAACGCACACAGAAGTCCAGGTGTCGGACTCAGCACACAAGTCAGAAATGAGGTAGGCTACGAAAACATTACAAAACTAAAGAAAGTTTCTAAATGATAGGCCTACCGATCATCTTATTTTTACTAAAACATAAAACAATATTACATGAAGCTAAAAAGAAATTGTGCGCTTGCATTAACTATAGATTTCCCTGCCAAAGCTGACATCAAACTTGCATCCCTGAACTGTTGTATAGTGGGTTAAGCAAGGGGAGTTTCTATAGCCTAGTAGTGTTTTGTGCGCAACACGCTTGGAAGAAAAAAAAGGGATATGAACTGGGGCCTGTGCCCCAGTACAGTTTTATCTCTAACAACGCCACTGGTTTGTGTTCCCCTTGCCTCCCAGTTCCAAAACTAGCAAATTGAAAACATTTTGTTCTACCCTAACCCTCTACCTAATGCCTGATGCATTTTCTTCCACTAACCGTAAACTTGCACCCATCTTATCTCACCAAAAAACAGGATGGTAAGAGTTTAATTCTATTGAGGTCCTATGTGCAGAGAGGAGTGAGCACATCCAGTGTGTTGTTTCTTAAAGAGAAAGTCTGCACAAGGGGTTATACAGGTAAAGCACAGCTAGACTAGTTGTCTTGTCGTGTAAGGAATCCATTCTCTAACTATTTGCCTTGACACAAGGGGGCTGAGGTTTTGTACTTACTACCTTAACCCTAACTAAAACAACTCAAAATGATTGTCTTGCGTTCAACATATCTGAATTCCCAATTTAAAATGTTAAGACTAATCTTGTTTCTCCCTTTTGTGTACGCAGAGGAAGAGTTAAGAATGATGTAATTTTTGAACATGACAGGGTTTGGGTGTGGACAGAAGCCACAATACTATTTTGCATGCAGTCATAGATTTATTACTTTACCAGTAATACGAAATTACTGTTAATTTCTGTTCTGTGTTCCAAACTTCCAAAGGAAGGTCATTCCATGTATGCAAATAATGTGAACTGAAGCTCTTTAAGAATCATAATTCACAAATATAGCTGCAAGCAGCGATGCGGGTTCCTCCGCAAAACGGCATAATATCATAAACATGTACACAGTAGAAGATCGATTCTTGGACAATAAGAGAGCAAAACGACTTCATGTTTGGCCAAAAACAATTCCAGGCTCTCAGTCAATTCACAATAAACTAAAGTCATGTGAGCAACTGTGCTAATACAGCATTCTTATTCAGCTCCTCACAAGAAAAGCCTGTGAGGTTTAGCAGCCGACTCTCTGGTCCGATTAAACTACACAACATGCACAATCAGGGTGACCAACAAGATTATATTAACTAACCAACAATAACATTACAAACATCTAACTGAACAAACACAACAACTGAAATCCCTCGCAAGGCTGTTGTAACCAAACTGTTTTCCACAAGTCTTTGCGTTATTGGACATGCCGCACTGCATGCTGGGTACCCAAGGGTAATGACGCTGATTATTTGTTTACGCTGATTATAAAATTAGTTTTTTGTCAGCTTTGGGACAAAGGTTAAGAAACGGTTGACATTTCAAGGTTAAATTGCATGAAATTGTGCATGGTATTTCAGAATGATGTCTGCCTGTTTAACTAAATAAGTAATCAAAATCATGACAGGCCAAAAGACTGCCTAGATTCGAACCTGTGACCTTATGCTTTGCAGTACAACGTTTCAACCCATTGAGCTACCCGCAAGGCTGAGAAATTCTGGTCAGTTTCTGTAAAAAAAAAAAGATGTATATCCTGTAGCATGGCTTGTACGATTCGGCCAAAGCTTAAACAGCTCAAATTCAATGATCTTTTGACATATCAAGGTGAAATTGCGCATGGTATTTCAAAACGATGTCATCCTGTTTAACTAAACATATATTCAAATTTAAGACAGACTCAGTGTGGCTGGATTTGAACCTACGACCTTATACTTTGCAGGTCACCGTTCCAGCTCGTTGAGCTATTCTCAGTGTTGAGTATGGTATGTTCAGTTACTGTACAAAAAAAAAGCTTTTTCTCCAATGGTGAGCATTGTCAGATTTGGTCCAAGTTCAAACAGCTGTAATTCAGTCATATTTTGACATCTCAAGGTGAAATTGTTATGGTTCTTCAGAGGCATGTCACCTTAAAGTCTATTAGGTTTGAAAACCCATCATTCAAAATGACATTTGATTTAGTGACACAAACATATTGAGGCAATGTGGACATTTATATAAATACACCCCTTTCAGCCATTTTGTATTTTATTCAATTGCTATAAGTAACGTTTTTAAATATGTCAATTATACATATCTGTACAAAATCTCAAGTTAATTTGACCTTTGGTTCAAGAGAAGAGGTATTTTGAAGGTTCTCCCAAATTATCATTGTACAGGAAAATAGATCAGGCGGACCTTATGGTTCCTTGAGGCTTTTTTGGTAGCCATGAGAAATAAGACATGCACACCAGGTTTCAGAAGAATTGGAGCAATGGGGTGGAAATGCTATCACTTTGAAAATCGGACTTTTGGGCGTTTCCTGTGGTGCCCCCTATGGTCTGATGTGGGCCAGTCTGTGTTTGGGCCGTAGTTGTGGCATGTTGTATCAATATGCCAAATTTCAAAACTTTTTACCAATGTGTTCATGAGATAAATTACTAGAATAATAATAATAATAATAATAATACCAACAAACACAATAGGGTCCTCCTGACGGAGGAACCCTAATTATGCTTCTTGTTCCAGTTTACGGATTGAAACTCATCGCTACTTCAGTATGGATTTTAATATGAATATTTGAACATGCCTTTGAAGCAGTATTGCACATTTCAGCACACCAGTTAAAGAAATATATATAATAGATTTTTTATGTAGTCATTTAGCTGACGCTCTTATCCAGAGCGACTTACTGTAAGTACAGGGACATTCCCCCGAGGAAATTAGGGTGAAGTTACTTGCCCAAGGACACAACGTCATTTGGCACAGCCGGGAATCGAACTGGCAATCTTTAGATTACTAGCCCGATTTCCTAACCGCTCAGCCACCTGACTCCCGAGTCCCCAGTGACCCCAGTGATACCCTAATGACAGAAAGCCTGTTGAGAATGGGGTAAACAGTTTTGAAAGCTGTACTGTACACATATCTAAACAGATTAAAATGACTTGAGACTGAAAATAATTTGTTTCTGGCATTAGGAAGGTTTTAAACGATATTAGCCGTTAAACCGTTTTGTGTTCAACACCATTGCTACAAAGGAGAAGACAGGGAAAAACAAGGTTACAAGGAAAAACAAGGTTCAACAAATATACCTTGACACATTGCGAACAAAATCCATCCATAATTTTGAAATAACTCATGTTTGCCTGTAATGCCTTTCCCATCAGGTCACAGTCAGTTTGCATTCTTTTAATCAGTAAGCCTGTAACACTGTTATTCACAATACCTCAGTTTGATTGATAATAATCTGCCCAAATGTATTTCCCGGTCCAGGTGGTTACCATTTATTAGTGTCCCTTACTCCTCTTAATTAATCACTAATTTGTGTTTCCACCTGCAAAGGCAATTTAGACCAGTTTTAAAATGGAACATAGAGCATGCAATGAAAATAAACATGAGCTAGAGTGAGATAGATGAACATAATATGTAAAATCAATTATTAGTTTACACAATGCGTATATTCAGTATATACTTTACAATATATTTTTATTGATTGAACTTGATGCTTAGGAAAGATTTTGAATCTTTGTATGACATTCAAAATATGTTATAACCAGCTGTATTGACACCTTGAATTTGTATCTTTATTTCCCCAACCATATCATAAAGTCAACTCCCAGACAGCTCTAAATTCTGCAAATTTCACATTCTTGTGAACATACTACTATGGCAGTTATATGAAAATTTAAAGACTATTTTTCTTTTGGGAGCACACTCTCAAACGCAAGGGTTGGAGTCAGCAAGTGGTCCCCCCTGCAGCTGTAAAGGACACGGTGATCACATGACTACAATTTCGACTTCTGTTTGCCAGTTCAACAATTCAACACTTTTTTGGGGGGGGAGTGTGTATATTCCTCCACCCATACACTCTCTCCACACTTAACTATGATTTGATATAAAGCCTGGAGCTAAATTATTTAGTATTGTATTGGCTCAACTGAACTCTTTTGCTGTACCAAGTAATTGTTCTTTAAAATCTATTGACTTATTTACTGATCACCACTTTACCACGCACTCGACTCACCTTTTGTCAAAACTTCAATGTGAAAAAGTGTTAGTATGGAGGTAAATTGAACAGAGTCCAATTTTACTTGAAACACTTAACCTTCTCACAAGGTAAGTAATTTGTCAATAAATGATTATGCAATCATATGACAACATGTCAAGCAATACATAATTTTGACACAGCTGTTTTCCTAGTTGTGCAATGCTCACTTACAACAGCAGACTCATTTGTAACAGCAAATAACAGTGAATAAAAATGTATGTGCCTCTGCTTCAGTTTGCCATTGGATTAACAATACAAAATGGATATCTTCTAGAATTCCATATTAATCTCTTTGAATGCTACCAGATGATTAACTAGACTTTCATGAAGCTCCTCCGATTACTCTTGTATTGCTTCTGACCAAACTGTGAGTGTCAGCTAGGGGTAACAAGACTATTCACTTTAACATGCCACATAATTCTACCGTGCAGGGTGCTTTGACTTCATTGTAAAGTTGGTCAGCACATGATACCCAAATTTTAGCTTATGAAAATCCAGTCCCAATGTCTTTATCAAAGGGATTTTGTGGCAATTACATCACTTTCTGCAAGGCAAAACAAGGAACAAGAGCCACTATTTGATCCATAGAAACAAGTCTTTAAAAATAGCATGAGTGTCAAGCACTGTTAAATATAACCACAAGGGAATGGGGGGATTTGTAGTTTGATCCTTTCCCTTGTTAAACAAAGTTGGAACACAGAGTTTGATTGTGAACATGTTCTTTCATATATAAGTTAAAGGGTAGGGGCCGTTCATGTGCATTACTTACTTAGTGCCTTGACAGCTTTAACTTAGGTATTCTAAGTACACAAGAGACACATTTTCAGAGGTAGCTGAGATATGTACGTTAGATTTGATGCAGTGAAAAGGGTTGCCTTTGACTGTTGATGTAAAGAGTCAATAACAATGTTAGTTGTTAAATTAAAGTTAAATCGAGAAAGTATTTTTATTTGAAATGGGCCTATTCTCTTATTAACCACCAGTGTTCGACATACAGTTGCAAAATAAATACATCAATGTCAAGGAATAGGAAGGCTGTGAATGTCACTTGAGGAACATTTTGGATCACTGCCGTTCCTTTACTGATAGACTTTGAGATCCCATGGCAGTATTGCATGTCTTACTGCACTGAAGTAATTTACACATAAACAATGTAAAAGTTATATGTTAGTGACTTTAAATCAATCATAAACTACAAGCATTTTGGTGACCAGATGTTGACCTTTGTCTTTTTTAAGGACACAGGCAGCTCTGACCATGATACATATTCGATTACTTTCCAAATCCTTGGGCAACTGATTGTATTTCATACAATTGTTCCGCAGCAATATCCTGCAGGTATCTGCTTAACCTCGATTTGTATTTACAGTACCTACGGTACCTACGTTTATCATTTTCTTAAATGAAGTGCATTTCAGATGCAGACACGTTTTTGCGCATGCAGAAGGTTTGGTGAAGCATTGATCTTTGTCAGGAGTGCAAAGAATTCAAACAGACTATAATGGAACATTTCATGTCCAGGAGAAGCACACCAGTTTAAAAGAGCTCTTTAAATCAAATAAAGGTTTGAGCTCTTGTTGTAGACTGTGAACTGACACCCTGGAGAGAGGAAGCTGTGGGAATGAAATGATACGTGCTTTCCAGTTACACTATCTGCATTTTTATACATTTATATGATTATTTTGTGTATAAAAGAACAATCTAATTTCATTTGTATCAACAAAGGTTTATTTCTCTTTGCATTTCAATAATGTTGTAAGAGTTTTATAAATGGTAAACGTACAGGTATCTTGGATAGCAGTTTCTTAACTATGGAATGTAACTTGAGGGTGTGGTGATATATTGTTATATGTTTATGAACAAACTGATCTTTTCAGAGTGTGGTGTATCAAACTTTACAGGAACCCTTTTGATTTGTCTGCATCTGGCAGTGACTCATGTAAAACCCTCAGAACAACCTAGGTGAATTTTATTTATAGTTGACGCTTCTTTGGAATATGTTGATCAGAGTTTCTAGAATTTCCTAGAATAGAATAATGGCATACATTCATGAGAATAGTTACTTTCATTTGCAACAAAGAAATAAAAAGACATCCAAAGCTATAAAACAAGTTGGCAGCATGCTTGCTCCATGTGGATCTATAGACTCTCCCTTGGCCCAGGCTTTGTATATCACATGTTCACAATGCTCAAACACTTCAAAAACACATGGATAGTATTCGGGCCAGCAGGGAGAACTAGTATAGTGAAAGTGGACGCCCATTTTTTAAATCTCCAAACACAGGCTGAAGTAAATTTATGCTTACAGCATGGGACTCTTTCTTGAGAACAAATCCAATCAGTTGTCCAAAAGATTGAGATGTAGGGTGTCATAGATGACAGCTTGCTCCACATCTGAAATGAATTCCAGTATATTTCAATATAACATCTCCCTTTAAGGTCTTGCCAAAGTAATAATTATCTTGAAAAAGCTAATTATGCCTGAGTAATTTGTGCATTTGTAAACAGTCAAGCAATTATGGATAACTCTGTCATGTTTACCAGCATGCTTTTACATTTTACATATTTCATTTGCTCATGCAAGAGCCAACCTGACTTTGCACACAGCAGTTGCAGCCCTTTTGTAGTGGAAAAAGAAGCACCCTTAGCCGTCTTGCCCTTTGTTCACTCGTTCTGAAATTGGGAGATTCTTTTCTCCTCCACTTCTTTGATTTCACATTTCCCATTATTCAACATTTGATTTCCATGAATCTGATTTAAAATCACTTCGATTGGTCTGTGATTATTGGTTATAACTCAGGCAGTAAAACCCTTCACAATGTGACGTATCAGCCAACCGTTTCAGATTTGATAAGAAACATTTGACAGTGGAGGACCCTGTACTATCAGGTCAGCAAAGGGGGGAGTTATTTATGTCCATATCTGTCATATTTTCTGTGGGGCCAGCAGAGCCACAGGCTCTCAGTTCAGCATGGCATAGCTGGAGTGCTTTGGCACTACCGTCTAGCATGAAATACCCCAGTCTGCCAGACTATAGGTCTCAAATCATACCCCCATA
The DNA here is from genome assembly GCF_021917145.1 of Hypomesus transpacificus. Classification (NCBI taxonomy): domain Eukaryota; kingdom Metazoa; phylum Chordata; class Actinopteri; order Osmeriformes; family Osmeridae; genus Hypomesus; species Hypomesus transpacificus. The sequence continues at coordinate 10,466,402 of NC_061067.1, forward strand.
CTCCTGACTCAACAGCAGTGACAGGAAAGGGAGTGTACTACTCTAAACTCAACAGATAATGCTGCTCCATGTAGACATTGCAGACATTACACACGCCCTCCTCTCCACACTACCACATATTTTTTCACTGCTTTCAGCCAACACCTCTCCTATGTTCCCCTCATCTTTTGATTGGCTTGAGTCCACACTCATTAGCAAGTCCTATTATCCTCTGGAATATTCAGGAAAATGTTTCCAGTTGCTGCCATTCCAATTATTATAAAAGACAACGTGGTTGATGACTTTTAAGTTTCTGGAAGAGCTTCAGCTTTTTGTCAAGGTCCTCAGTCACATGTGGGGCCTTCGATTTTTCAAGGGCATCTGCTTCATGTTGGCCCAGAAGAGAGACGGTAGAAGGAGGGGCCTGCTGCGGAGCAAGCTGGAAGGATCCACGTAGAATTTGTTGAATCAAATTCTTGCACCTGGATATAATTGTCCTGCTGCTGTGCTGGGACTTTCTTTAGCAAATTAGTGCACCAGAAAATGGAGACCAGTTAGGATACAGCCTCACCTGCTATAACATTTTACCCCAAGAAAAGTGCTTTCCTTGCAATGTAGGATAATGTTTTGTTTTATGTCATGTTTTATCTGCCAACTCTTGGATTAATATAAAATTCAGTACTGCTATGAGGTCAAAATGCACACTACCTAATAATACAACTGGACATACAGCTATGATGAAGCATTAGAGAAATTATATTTGAAAATTGCAGTTTTTAAAATCAAATTCAACAGGGTAACGTCTTTGAATCAACTTCCTGATGTTGTTTTAAACACAATACTATTTTGAAGGATTAAAAAGATCATACTTTAAGGGAAGACAAAGAATGAATGTGGGCCTACTGTAGTCTCACCAACCATAAATCAACTTCTCATTGCTATTATAACAATGCACATTTTAGGAGAATGGTAAACCATATGTGGAATACCCAATCTTCTAAAGCATACATCCAGAGATAGAACATCAGTAGTCTGAATTATATTCCCACTGAAACCGAACATTGATCTTTTCTTGTGTAAGATCAAGCGGGACATTTTATTGGCGTTTTATTAATCTATAAGTTAAACACACTGAGCTGCCATATGCACAAAATCACTTTGATAGAGTGTGTATGTGTGTGTATTGCTTGTGCTTGCCCTGCTGGTTCACAAGTTGCATGGGGGAAATAGAATTATGCCTTCTTAACTAAATAATACAGTTTACCAAGATGACAACGATAAGGAATTGAAACAAAGGGGGGTCTGGGCAATACTCGCGAACATTGATGAATATTAAGCAAAATACAATGCTTCCCTAAGCATTCAGCGCAAACCTCTTCCAATTGAACTTCTCTATAAATTGTATCTGCATATAAAGCATGTTGAATTAATTTATAGGCATGATGAATGAGAATGGTTATGCAGCAAGATATTACAGTCTCAACTTTCATCTTGTCGTTTTTTATGCAATAAAAACATGAAATGATAGACCTTCACAACAATTAAATAAGAAATGTACCATTCTACAATTTCTACTATTTTGATTTCATATTTTAGAACAAATGCTTATATATCAACATATAAAAAGTAGATGCGCAAGATTAGAGTAAAATACTGAAAGAAGGTCAAGATTGTAAAGTATTAGATGGAATAATTAAAAGGTGCCAGGTGAAAAAAGTTATGATATATTGTACATGCATCTGTAACAAAAAAAACTGAGATGTGAACATGATATAGTTTACTTAATAGTTCATATTCCCTTTAAATTTCAAAATTCAGCTTGTGTTTCGTTGCCATGGGAAGGTTGAGGAGGGTTGTGTTTGGTTTCAAGATCTTTACCACGGACTGCAGGGATGCGGTTTGAATGTGGCTGGGTGTATGCTGCTTGGTGGGTGTATGTGACCAGCTTTTTGCATTAGCTAGCTAGCTACATGGCTGCAGGATGGATGGGGGTTTTGTTTCACAGGGAGCTTTGGCTCTGCAATAGAACTGTGAGGAAGGCCAACAGCACGGGTGGTATTAGCCTTCAGTTTACAAAGGCATGCGTTCCCTGGTACATATTCAACTTCTCCCAACTGTTTACTTTCTTTATCAAAGTTATGCTCCTCAAACCAACATAGACCCTGTACCTCTGTACTGTATGATCTCCTAACCAGTTCATATATCATCTATTAAAGAGGTAAGGGGAAATTAACAGGGAATTTAACCATAATTGTAGCATGTTAGATCTGCCATCATGAATGTATGATGTATGAAAATACAATTAATTTAACATTTCATATTGAATAGCATTGTATGGTTCAGGGAGTTGATATGTTATCTACAGCCCCCGTGGATTTTAAGAGTGAATTAAAGATTACATTTTCATGCTCATGTGGAATGTGTGAAGATGGCGACGTTCTTTCAACTATACCATATTCTAAGTGATTAGAATAAGTTGATTGTGTACTCCTTTTCTTTTCCCATATGATAATGTTTCACCCAGTGATTATATTATTAAACAAGGTGTTAAACAACTGTGTAATGAATAGTAAAACACTGAATGTGATGGTATAAAAACACATTACAACTTGTAATGAATATACCCAAGAAACAGTAAATGTGCAATTTAACACATTAACATTTAATTTATCACCCATAATCTTAGGGATTAAAATCCTTTTGACAAGGGTGAGTCAATAGTGATAAAAGTAAATTAACTTTCTGTGCTTACGGCTATGTTGAATAAAAGAGAATGGACAAGAAAATTCCCAATCCACTGATTACTGTAATTCCCCTGCAAGCTATTTAAGGCTTATCAACAGGTATAGGTAGCAGACCGAATTTGTTTCATGTCTGTGTCATTACCTTTATTCTCTATATTAAATTATAATCTGTGTTAATTGATTATGTATATCGTCGTAATTTGCACAGTTCTCCCCATGCATTTTTGGACATGTGATATCCACGTGACAAGTGTAACCCACATGGAATGTGCTGTCACTAAAGGGTTAACTAGCCAAGGGTCAAATTATATGATGCCAGTAGAGGGCGCACTAGCGCGGGTTTTATTGGTTTTGATGAGGAATTCTCCGCGGTAGCAAGTGGTATCAGAACAAAGCTCAAGTTCATGTGGAAAAATAAATTAGAAAACAGTGATATCTAGTAAATTCTAATCAAGAATTGTGGGGAGAAGATAACCTCTTCGTAACCCGAGGATTGCATTGTAGGAGACGCTTTTGTGTTGTTTCTTTGCCGTGTTTCCTTGCCGAAATCTCCGATTGTTTTTTTATTTGATCCTGGATTTAGGTTGGTTTCAAACCATAACGACTTAGATGGCGAGCCTGTCCCAGTGAACACATTCTACAGGAGGAACGTTTGGACACAGTGTGGCCAGCTGTGTTGGATCCTTTCCTACAGAGTGACTGAACAGATTAGTATCCAGATCTCGGATACCAAATTCTGGATTCAAGATAAGGAACACTTGAAATTGATTTTGGTTTACTACCCGGGTAGAGTTATTTTCCATTTTGTCCAAGGACAATCTATTTTGTTTTCATACACATTTGTAATCAAAGAGCTCTTTTATTTTGGGGATTATTAATGCAAGATAAAGCACTTTGTTGAATAGTGTGTTGCTTGATGATTGTGGAATAAACCTGCCAGCTGTTTTGTTTAAAAAAAAAGTAAATTCTCCTTGTGAGTCTTGTCAATTACTGCTCAGAGCCTAGGTAATAGATATATAGCTTTCATTCTAATACAGGTTAGAGGTGCTACATAAAGCTTGGCGAGCCAGCCAGGAGCAGTTTGTGGTTATATCTATAAGTATACCGAACAGCTTGGCACATTTGTTCACAATTCATCAAAATCTCTGTAAATTGATGTGTTTTATTTTTTGGGTTGTTTTGTAATTTCACTTAGGGCAACATGGATATTATTCAGTCAGAAAACATTAAGGTGCCCAATTCAGTCCTAGTCAGTGGTCTTTCTGGTACTGATGTAGATGATGAAGTGGTTGAATTTTTGGAGAGATATGGGTCAGTTGAAAGAGTAGTTAAAATAGACAGTTCTGATGCTAATTTTAAGAATACAGCTGTTGTTGAGTTTCAATTTGGCACAGCTATTCAACAACTCCAGAGTGACTTACCATGTCACAGGCCTTCTTCTGATCCTAACATTATTCATCATATCCATCTTTTGTCTAGCATTTATACTGCTAATGTAGGATCAACATTAACCCAATCCTACCTCTCTGAGTTGAAAGATGTAGCAAAAATGAGTGGTGCAGATTTTGAGAAAGTATTGCTTGAGGAGTTGGCTAGAATTCAACGCTCTGCAAAGCAGGATCGCCCAGTTGAGCATGAAGACCCTTTAGTCAACAAATCCCCACTGTATACCCATGATGCACATACAGTGGTAGAACCAGTACCTGACCAGACTCCAACTGAGCCAACTATTCATTCCAAGGGGACAATGAATATGGATAGCATTCCATTTCCACTCAAACAGGCTTATGAAGTTCCAGCTAGTGGTGGGAGAGCAACCTACCAATTAGCACCTGAACAACTTACTACCCCTGAAGTCCAAAGAGTGGTGGTGGAACATATCGTAAAGAGCAAAGATATGTCGTCATCATCTTACAGCTTTTCCAAGTGGAGGCTTTTCTCTGGAAAAACTCCATGTCCAAACCTAGAAGTTGACTATGACACCTGGCGTAGCAATGCAGAGTTTTACCTCACAGATAACACAGTCTCTGACAAACAAGTGGTCAGGAAGATTTCAGAAAGCCTACTCCCTCCAGCGGCCAATGTTGTGAAACATCTAGGGCCTCTGTCCAGTTCACGAGAATATCTGAGTGTTCTTGACTCAGCTTATGGTACTGTGGATGATGGTGACAAACTCTTTGCAGCATTCCTAAACACCAACCAAAACACAGGTGAAAAACCTTCTGCTTATTTACATCGACTACAGGCTACATTGAGTTATGTAGTGAAAAGAAATGGTATTGCGGCTGGAGACTCAGACCGCCAATTACTGAAACAGTTCTGCAGGGGATGCTGGAACAACAGCTTCATCACAAATCTCCAGCTGGAACAAAAAAAGTATAACCCACCATCATTTCCTGAGTTGTTGCTCATACTACGAACTGAAGAGGACAAGCAAACTGCCAAGTCCTGCCGCATGAGACAACATCTTGGATGCCCCAAAACTAAAGTCCAGTCTAACTCCCTGAATGTGTACGACTTTGACACTGATGAGAAAGACATAGCAGCTGCTGCTGCAGAAGACAACCTTGATGCGGGTACACAGAAAATGAAAAAACAAATAGCACAGCTTCAAACCCAGTTGGCAACTCTGAAAGCATCAATGGATGAGTCCTCAGAAAAGGCTACCATCAAGACATTCAAGTCTAAGAAATATAAGCCAAAAGAGCCTGCAGAGAAACCACCACATCAGAATGTGGGAAAATCCAGCAAGAAGCCTCGTCCATGGTACTGCTTTAATTGTGGTGAAGATGGACATATAGCCCCAACCTGCAGCAATGAGCCCAACCCAGTCGTCGTTGAGGCTAAACGAAAAGAACTCAGAGAGAAGCAGCAGGTGTGGGAAGCCCAAACTCAGCCAGAGTTAAACTAGGTTCCGTTCCTGTTGCGGGGCAAACAGGAACAGAGATGAATCACACTTGTCCCAAACCAAATGCTATTGGAAGTTACGCACACAGCACAACACATCAGTCTAATATACCAAAAGGACTAATAGGGGAGAAATGCACCAGCAATGTTACTGTGTCAGGAGTAAGATGTAACTGTCTCCTTGACACCGGATCTCAGGTGACCACAGTATCAACTGCATTCTACAAAAAACACTTATCACAGCAGTCAATCCAGCCTTTTAATCTACTTAATGTAGAGGGTGCAAATGGTCAGTTTGTTCCATACTTAGGGTATGTAGAAATCAACATTAGTTTCCCAAAAGACTTCATTGACACTGCACCTGAAGTATCCACATTAGCATTAGTTGTCCCTGATCTACGCTCCAACAATGACTTACCTGTTTTGATAGGGACTAACTTACTTGATGTGCTGTATGATGAACATTACCAGAAAATTACTCAAAAAAACACTCCAACTGTTTATGGTTATAGACAAATCCTCAGGGCACTTGAGCTTCGAAAAAAGCTAAATACCACTCGAAAAATTGGCCTCATGGCACTTAAAGGAAAAACACAGCAAGTCATTCCTGCACATAAGAAAGTTGTTGTGGAAGGTTATGCCAACGTCAGTTCTGCTAATACTGAGAAATGGGCAGTTCTGGAGCAACAAACAACCTCTGCCTTACCTGGTGGGATTTTCGTTGATTGTTGTCTTGTCACTCTGCCACAACAGCACCAACAGAAGTTGCCTGTGTGGATCAGGAATGAAACAGACCATGATATAACAATTCCTGCAAACTGTGTTATTGCAGGATTACATGCTCCCGAACAGATCCTTGAAACTGTTTACTTACCTGAAAAAAACTCTGCTACTGTGAACTGTTATGGTGCCACTGTTTCTCCACCGAGTCAAACCACCCAAAGCAACCTGACATTTGATTTTGGTCAGTCCCCTTTGCCAGAAGAGTGGAAAGACAGAATCACTAAGAAGCTCAACAGTTATGCTGACGTTTTTTCACACCATGACCTTGATTTTGGCCATGCCACCAAAGTCAAACACCATATCAAATTAAAAGATGAGACCCCTTTCAAGCAACGAGCACGGTCCATCCATCCTAATGATTATGCAGCTGTGAGGAAACACCTGCAATCACTGCTGGAAGTTGGTGTGATACGGGAGTCGGAGTCCCCTTACTCCTCACCCATCGTTGTTGTAAAAAAAAAGAATGGTGATGTCCGCCTTTGTGTCGATTATCGTAAGCTTAACCTGAAAACAATAAAGGACGCTTATGCCCTACCAAACCTGGAAGAGGCATTTTCGGCCCTTACAGGGTCTAAGTGGTTTTCGGTGATGGACCTCAAGTCAGGATATTACCAAATCGAAATGGAGGAGTGTGACAAAGCCAAGACTGCTTTTGTGTGCCCCTTGGGTTTTTGGGAGTTTAGCCGGATGCCACAGGGAATAACCAACGCGCCTAGCACTTTCCAACGGTTAATGGAGAAATGTATGGGTGACATTAACTTGAAGGAGGTGCTAGTGTTCATTGATGACCTAATCGTGTTCTCAGACTCCCTGGAGGAACACGAAGCCAGACTTTCGCATGTACTGCAACGGTTAAGAGAAAATGGTCTCAAACTATCCCCCGAGAAGTGCAACTTCTTCCAAACCTCTGTGCATTATCTCGGACATGTAGTCTCAAGAAATGGGGTGGAGACTGACCCTGGGAAAGTCAGTGCACTGAAAACATGGCCAAAGCCCCAGACTTTAAAAGAACTGAAGTCTTTTTTAGGCTTTTCTGGCTATTATCGTCGTTTCATGAAGGACTATTCCAAAATAGTTAAGCCACTAAACAATCTCACCTCTGGATACCCACCGCTGAAAAAAGGTCAGAAGATGTCGACATATAAAGGGAAGTATTTAAACCCAAAAGAGCCGTTTGCCGAAAGATGGACACCTGCTTGTCAAGAAGCTTTTGCATGTATAATAGAAAAGCTGACCTCCTCTCCAATTCTGGGGTTTGCAAATCCAAAGCTACCATATACTTTGCACACAGATGCTAGCACTACTGGTTTAGGAGCTGCTCTATACCAGGAGCAGGATGGACAAACAAGAGTCATTGCCTATGCCAGTAGGGGTCTTTCAAGAAGTGAGGCGAGGTATCCAGCACACAAGTTGGAGTTCCTAGCTTTAAAATGGTCAATCCTAGAGAAGTTCCAAGATTATCTCTATGGTAATACCTTCACTGTCGTAACGGATAACAATCCATTAACCTACATACTCACCTCAGCTAAACTAGACTGCGCCAGTCATCGTTGGCTTGCAGTCCTTTCCACATTCAACTTCAACATCAAGTATAGGGCTGGAAAGAGCAATCAGGATGCCGATGGCCTTTCTAGGCGACCCCATGGTATGTTGGTTGATGATGACGCTGAGCTGGAAGAGAAAGAAAGGATAAAACAGTTCACATCACATCATCTAGCATCATTACCTGACCATCTAAACCAGAGGTCGCCAACCTGTCGATCGCAATCGACGTGTCGATCTCGGAGACTTTCCCTGTCGATCTCCAAAATAATTTCAGAAATACTGATCTCCGACTAATTCATGAACGCGGAGGATTCTTAAACTGAACGCGCGTTCTCTTGTACCTGGATTTGCATATTGGCCTGTGCGTGTTGCAAAGCAATTCACCGACAGAATAAATGGGCGTTTTTTCCCGAAGACGACCTTTGAGAGACCTGCTATCCCAGGATACCTGTGGGCGTGGTTGCCGTTGGTTTGTTTATTTACCCGGCCGTGTTGTCCACATAGTGTTAGCAAGCATGGCAGAGGCACCACGAAAGAGGGCGAAAAACTACAGTTTCCATCATGAATGGGAGGAGAAATTCATCTTTACCTTGGTAAAAGACAAGAGTGTGTGTATGTTGTGCCACCAGCCACAGGCACTGTCTAAGCGAGGGAATTTGGAGCGGCACCACAACACTAACCATCCGAAATTCAAAGACTGCTATCCACCAAAGAGCGCAATCCGCGCCAAAAAAGTTCAGGAGCTGAAAGTGGAGTTGAAGGCTCAACAGTCGCTTTTCTCACAACCTACGTCTCAAAGTAAGGCTGCAACTGAGGCGTCATTTCGTATTAGCCACATTTTGGCTAAACACAAGAGACCTTTTACAGATGTTCATTCTTTTACAGATTTGTTTAAGGAACTATTGACCTTCACCGCAGAGACTGTTTGCAGCACCTTCAAAAACAAAGAGGACATAAAAGCTGCATTCCGTGCTGTGCCTCTTGGTCCTACAACAGTGACACGAAGGATCGAGTTACTGTCGGATAACGTTGGTCAACAGGTGTTGGAGGACTTGTCACTCTGTGAATATTTTTCACTGCAGTTTGATGAATCGCTGGATGTAATGGACACGGCTCAGCTTGTTGTATTTGTCAGAATGGCTTTCCAGGACTTTACAACAAAGGAGGACTTCCTCACTCTTCTCCAATTAAAAGAGAGAACGAGAGGTGAGGATATTTACAACGTTTTTAAAAGCTATGTCCGTGAAAAGAACATCCCCATTCAGAAACTGGTGGCAATCACTACCGATGGGGCACCGGCAATGTGCGGTGTGCACGCTGGTTTTATAGCACTGTGCCGTAATGATCCGGATTTCCCCGACTTCATGAAGTATCACTGTGTGATTCATCAGCAAGCCTTGGCTGGGAAAGTTGTGGACTTTTCTCATGTCATGTCACTGGTGGTCAAAGTGGTAAACTCGATTCGAGCAAAAGCGCTTCAGCATCGCTTATTCAAGGCGTTATTGGATGAGCTCGATTCGGCGTATGGAGACCTGCTTCTGCATGCTGATGTCAGGTGGTTGAGTCGCGGAAAAGTGCTGCAGCGATTTGTTGACTTGCTGCCTGAGATTAAGACGTTTCTGTCGAAAAGGAACGAGGAGCACGAGGAACTTTCAACGGATGCGTGGCTACTGGACCTGGGGTTTCTGACGGACCTAACCGGAAAACTGAACTCGCTCAACCACGAACTCCAGGGAAAAGACCGGCACCTCCTCCACATGATCAGCGCAGTGAATGCGTTCAAGGCCAAACTCTGTGTCTGGACCACGAATCTGAGGAAAGGGACGCTGACACACTTTACAAACCTGGAAAAAATGTCACAGTCCATCAAAGACTCTTCTGACTTTCACCCTGAGCAGTACTGTGTGCACCTGGACAAACTGGCAGCGGAGTTCAGTCGACGTTTTGGTGAGTTAGAAATCATGAAGGATATTGCTGCATTTCTTTCAAACCCATTCCTGCCTATTAATACAGAGGAGGTTGCAGACCAATTCGAGAAAGCATTTGCTTTGCCAAGTGGAGTGGACATGGAGATGCTTGATTTGCAAAATGACATTGAGCTGAAAGCCAGGTCAAGGGACAGTGACTTTTGGGGACTTGTCAGCCGAGAGAAGTTTCCTCTCCTCAGTGCATGTGCACTAAAAGTGAGTGCCTACTTTGGATCGACCTACCTCTGTGAAATGGCATTTTCACAGATGAAAATCACCAAATCCAAGTACAGGAGCCGGCTTACTGACAGACACCTCACAGACTGCCTCAGACTGGCTGTCTCTGCTTATGAGCCAAACTACAAGGCACTCACAGACAGTGTTCAGTCACAGCCATCACACTGACTTGTCACATGAGAAATGTGTCAGTGTTGTGTTGTAACTTCAGTTTATAAATAAAACCTTTCATATCCAGCCTGCTCATTGCAAAAGTGTTTTTTCTTGTTCATATTGTTCACAAAGTGTTTGATTTCATTCAATTACAATAAGGCCAAATATAAAGTTAAGTTGTAAGTTCAGTCTGGAGTCTGTTCTGTCTCTCAACGCCTCAATAGGTAGATCTTCGGGTCACCAAGGCAAAGGTTGGTGATCTTTGGCCTAAAAAGGTTGGTGACCACTGATCTAAACTTACCTGCAGATGTGGTTACAGCTGTATGTCACAGACACCTTCTAAGAGAATCTGACGACTACTTACCTTCCTTTACGTTGGTCGAATCCCTGGCTCTCCATGTCGAGGCTGTACCAGACATCTATTGTGAAGAAGACTTAATAGGACATGAAACTGTACCCACTTTCAGTGAAGTGGAACTCAGAGAACGACAGGAAGCTGACCCCATCATCAAGGATGTCATTAACTGGTTAAAATCTGGAAATACAGTACCAACTGACATCAGTTCTGACTCCCCTGAACTCAAACTGGTGCTTAAAGAATGGAAACGTCTTGAAATGCGGGATGGTCTTCTGTACAGGAAACGTCAGTTTGAAGAGAAAACATTCTATCAGCTCGTACTTCCAGAGTCACTCAGGGCAATTGCACTCACTTGTCTTCCTGATGACATGGGACATATGGGGATAGAGCGTACAATTGAATTAGTAAGGTCAAGATTCTATTGGCCACGGATGGCTGCGGACGTCGAGCACAAGGTCAAAACATGTGGCTGATGTGTCAGACGGAAGACTTTGCCGGAAAAAGCAGCACCTCTTGTCAGTATTCAGACATCTAGGCCAATGCAATTGGTTTGTATGGACTTCTTATCTCTTGAGCCTGACACCCACAACACTAAAGACATCCTGGTCATCACAGACCACTTTACCAAATATGCAGTAGCCATACCTACCAAAGACCAAAAGGCTACTACTGTTGCAAAGTGCCTGTGGGAGCAGTTTCTGGTGCATTATGGGTTTCCCGAACGCTTACGTAGTGATCAGGGCAGGGATTTTGAATCTCATACTATTAAAGAGCTCTGTGCGATAGCTGGTATCAAGAAAGGGCGAACAAGTCCCTACCACCCGCGAGGAAATCCGGTTGAACGTTTCAACCGCACCCTTCTTGGCATGTTGGGTACCCTGAAGGATAAAGAGAAGAGTCACTGGCGGGACTTTGTAAAACCACTCACACATGCCTACAACTGTACCAGAAACGAGGTTACAGGGTTTAGCCCATATGAGCTGATGTTTGGGAGGCAACCCAGGCTACCTGTGGATATTGCATTCAGTTTACCTGTCAGAGAGGGGAAGGCAGCATCTCACTCACAATATGTGCAGAATCTCAAGTCTCGGCTAGAGGAGGGTTATCAAACAGCCATTGAAAACTTGCAGAAGGTTGCTGGCAGAAACAAACTCCATTTTGATAAGAGGGTCCGAGAATCTACCCTGGAAGTGGGGGACAGAGTTCTGGTGAGGAACGTCCGGCTGCGGAACAAGCACAAACTTGCAGACAAGTGGGAATCTGCTGTGTACTGTGTCCTAAAACAGATGGGAGACTTACCTGTTTACATGGTTCAGCCAGTTAATCAAGATGGTCCAATCCGGACTCTGCACAGGGATCTTCTGTTACCATGTGGGAAATTGTCTGAAGCTGAAGAAGATGAACCAGATCTGCCAAGGACCATACACCGTCCCAGGACACGACAAAGTTCTCCTCAGCAGCAAGAGGAAGATTGTGAGTCTGAATGTGAATACGCTGAGTTTCCTGTGAAATCTTCAGTTTTCACTGAGAAGAGGTTCACAAAGGTTTACGACATCCAAAGGAATCTGGATACATCTGGCCATCTTTCCGGAGAAAGTGACTTGAGCGAGACATTACCATCCCAGTCTCCAGAGGAGCTCTCGGCAAGTAATGTGTTGGCATTGCCAGCACAAGGAGCAGAGGCATGTCTTGAAGAGACCGAAGAATTACAGCCAGACGCTACTGTTGAACAATTTCCTACTGAGCATGTAGAGATCTTGCCTGAGCCAAATCAATTGATGCCAAGTGATGTTCCTCTGTTGGATGTTGGTGATCTAGAAGATGGGAATAATACAAAAGGAGCACAGACAACTGACATTGAGGAAGTACTTGGAGAAGTTGGGGAAGACGAGTCAGTACGTCGATCTGAAAGGTCAAGGAGAGCACCTGGGCGATTTCACTACCCACAGTTGGGAAAACCCCTTATCTCATTTGCTCAAAACCTTTTAGAAAGTTTCAATCATGCCCTCAATACACTTAGTGAATATGAAAGTAAAGAACTTATAAGTGTTTGAGCCAGGATATTATAGCACATGAAGGGACTCATGCTGATTTAGGAGGGGAGTGTGTAACCCACATGGAATGTGCTGTCACTAAAGGGTTAACTAGCCAAGGGTCAAATTATATGATGCCAGTAGAGGGCGCACTAGCGCGGGTTTTATTGGTTTTGATGAGGAATTCTCCGCGGTAGCAAGTGGTATCAGAACAAAGCTCAAGTTCATGTGGAAAAATAAATTAGAAAACAGTGATATCTAGTAAATTCTAATCAAGAATTGTGGGGAGAAGATAACCTCTTCGTAACCCGAGGATTGCATTGTAGGAGACGCTTTTGTGTTGTTTCTTTGCCGTGTTTCCTTGCCGAAATCTCCGATTGGTTTTTTATTTGATCCTGGATTTAGGTTGGTTTCAAACCATAACGACTTAGATGGCAAGCCTGTCCCAGTGAACACATTCTACAGGAGGAACGTTTGGACACAGTGTGGCCAGCTGTGTTGGATCCTTTCCTACAGAGTGACTGAACAGATTAGTATCCAGATCTCGGATACCAAATTCTGGATTCAAGATAAGGAACACTTGAAATTGATTTTGGTTTACTACCCGGGTAGAGTGATTTTCCATTTTGTCCAAGGACAATCTATTTTGTTTTCGTACACTTGTAATCAAAGAGCTCTTTTAGTTTGGGGATTATTAATGCAAGATAAAGCACTTTGTTGAATAGTGTGTTGCTTGATGATTGTGGAATAAACCTGCCAGCTGTTTTGTTTAAAAAAAAAGTAAAGTCTCCTTGTGAGTCTTGTCAATTACTGCTCAGAGCCTAGGTAATAGATATATAGCTTTCATTCTAATACAGGTTAGAGGTGCTACACAAGACTATGATAACTTCTTGTTTTTGTTAACACACTATGGATTTCGTACACAGCGAGGTTTGTTGAAAATGCTAAAGATTGTTTAAAATCTTAGCTACATAGTTCGAAATATGTCAAAGTTGGCTGCTCTCATCTGTAGAAATAAGGAAACCTGGTAGGAAACTGGAAACGTAACGCTAATTTATCATTCACAGATGCAGAGTGTTTGTTTATTTACTTGTGTGTGTGGGGGGGGGGCACCAGCAAATAACAAATCCATAGCAGTCCATCATCCGTGGACCATGTGTTTCCGATCTGTCCACCTGCATGGTGTGCGTGCTTCCACTAGGGACTGTTACAATGGTCACTCTTACTCTAATTTGCACTATGTAGCCCCCCCCCAAGCCCCCATCCCCAAGCTGGCAGGTGTGTACTAGAAGCATCTCATCCACCTGCACCCTGGACAGTCCATAAACTGCGTAACTGTGCAGTAATGCTTAGGTGGGCAAGGAGATGCACCTGGGCCTAGTAGGATTAAATGCTTAATGGGCCTTTACTACAAATGAGCAAGTTGCAGCAGTACATTTACTGCTTTCCATGGACCCAGACTTTTCAAACATTGATAACAGGCAAAAGTGTGAGCTTAGAGTTGCGTTATGGAATTAAATATTTCACTCCATTAGCAAGATCATTATTTCAAAATTCTGTGTTCTTCTGGGAATTATGTGAAGGTAAAGGCAACCAGCGACGGTTTTTCTGACAGTACAGGTCTTTCTGGTTTTCCTTATTAGAGTGTTAGATCTTCTTCTGTGTTAATTTCCTATTTCTGGAGCTTAAATTGTACAACACCAGTAACAGCTCCCTAGGGAGCTGCAGTGGTTGCAGTCAAGTGTAGGAGGTGATTTTATGTCTAATGTGTGAGTTTATCACTCAAGGGCTATCCACATCTGGTGTCTGTTTCAATTCTCCTGTCTCAAATTTTCTCAAGGGCCTCACTTTACAGATTACGATATGACAGATTATTTAGGGAAGACATCGAACACTCATCAACATTCTTCTATCACCGTTAATCAGATGGATCAGGTAAACCAAACTCTTTGCACTTATTTTCTAATTCAAAACCTTGATGGCAGTCAACATAAAATTAACCATTACTATTTTTGGTTTTCATGTTTTGTTTTGACAGAGTTTGGAGTCCAAGAGAAAGCTATTCATCTCAGAGGTGCTCAAACTCAAAACAATGGCCACCAAATGTTTTAAAGTATGACCCCTCCCCCATAAATCTCTGTGTGCTGATATATGTTTGACAGTTCATGGAGCCATAGCCAGGTTCCTAAACTAAGCTTCTGTGGATCTATCAAAACAGGCTCCAATGCTTGTGCAGCCACTGCCTATGTTTTGATGGGCAGTTCTCTAGGGTACAGGGTGCTGCCGAAGACTGGGGTTTGATTTGTTGATGTAATGTGTGTTATGGGCAGAGTGGAGGCTGAGCGCTAATGGGACAAGACAATAGGCCATCACTAATCAGGGACCTCAAGGTTGCCATGAGGTTAATTGTGATGCAGGTGGCAAAAGGAGAGGGAGGGAACAAGTTGACTGCTTTACTGCCTTGACTGCCATTGTGTTTTAACATCAGGGCCCGGGGCTGGGATTTGCCTTTCTCTCTCACTGTTTCCTCAGTGTCCCCTTAACCTTTACATCTCTTATCCACCAATTATTATTCGTCCCTCAGCAGGTTAAAGAAAACCTTTTGCCAGTTGTCAAAGCAAATGTAAATATTGAGCCTGTCCTACATTGCAATGCCTGTTGTGATGCGTAGTGAACTATTGTAGGGGCTTCATTGGCGTTTTAACACTGCATTTTAAATTCAGTGGAAGTACTGCTTTGTATGATTGTTATTTTTTAAGATTGACAAAAACAGCAGAATCTGCTTGTCTTTGTGACTGTGTGAAAGGCGATCTCAAAACAAGAGGTAGGTCATGAATAGAGGATGGCACATTGTTTAAAAGATAGTGTTTGTTTTAATGGTTGTCCCTCAAAGACATCCTCCATAGGATTCCACATGTATTTACTATAGCTGTTGTCACTGGATTATACTACTTTATATGAATAGTGTGAATTATTAAATAATTCAGAATGTGAGAGTAGGACAATGAAGAAGCACTTATACATAAAAAAAGATGTATGGATGCTTTAAGACTTATTCATCAAGTTTTATAAAATTAATTTTCCTGTACTTTTACCTCTCTCTTTGCATTCAGTGTAAAAATGTGCTACTTCAAATGGAGATTGACTGACATTTATGAACTACTCGAATTGAGAATTGATAGCTGATTGATGCTTATTTTATGTAAATATCTAAATGCCTATTTTATTGTTAGTGATCTATTGATTTCTAAGCTGGTTTATTAATACTGAATGGAAAACTAAAAGGATCATGTATCAGCTTGTCTCTACAATGAATACAAAAGGAAATCTAACGGAAGGCAATTTCCACGGAAGGCAACATTAAACATTTTTTAACTTGTTCCCGTTCTTTCTGTTAGGCTACTCAGTGTCACCGTGTCCTTATTGTTTCTGTTCCTCGCTGCTCGGTCTCTTTCTCTCTGACTGTTTTCTAGGCCCGGTTTTCCGAAACAGATCATTGTTAGTGCCAAGTTCTGAGGGGGGAGGTGGAGGAGGACAGGGGGTGGCTTCAAGGGCTTGAGCCCCGAATGTTTTCTCAAAAGCCCTCAATCTTTTAGTTTACAGTTTTTCACAATTGTCAACACAAAAAAGCAAAACTTAGGCACAATTTTCACAACCTTAACTTCATGTACCAATTGCTCGACCCAATTTGGCACTACTTCACACTCCCTTATCTGCATTCGACTCTGACTTTCCTTGTCAGAATCAGAATCAGAATGGGATTCATTCGCCATGAAAGTTTGCACTGACAAGGAATTTGCTTTGGCAGGAAGGTGCATACAATAAACATATAGGAATCTTAAATTTAAATATGTGGTCTAACTATACTATAAAAGTGGGCATAAAATAAAATATAAGTTGACAAATTACAATATAAAATACAATATAAAATGCAAAGATAACAGGAATTGAATGTAGTGCAAAAGTCAAAAAGTCAAGACATGAAGTCATTACAGTCAGTTTGAGCTGTTGGCCTTGTTGAGGAGGCCAACAGCGGAAGGGAAGAATCTGTTTGTGTGGCGTGAGGTTTTGGTCCTGATGGACCGCAGCCTTCTGCCGGAGGGGAGTATTTGAAAGATTTGTTTAAACACTGATGTCAATTACACATCACCTTGTTGTCAAAACACTACACACAATGTTCAGTTGTTGCACACACTTCTCAAGGAAAGTCTCAAAGCATCAACCTACAACACACAACTATTCAAATCTCTAAACACTCAGGTGTGGTAAGCAATTTGCGATCAGGACTGCAGCATAAAAGGGCCTTGAGCCTCTATTTTGTTTGGTGAACAATGGAGAACTTACAGTAGAGTAGAACATATCAACAACCAGAGAAGGAGAAGAGTAAGAGTGAGAGGAGGAAAAGGAAGAGGACAAGGAAGAGGACAAAGAAGAGGACAAAGAAGAGGACAAGGAAGAGGACAAGGAAGAGGAGGGAGAGGAGGACTGTATTTGTATTTTGCAGGACTGAAAAAGAACCACGACGTGAAGGAAAAAGATGCACTTTCACAGCAAACAGGAGACTGACATTGTGAAAATAGTTTGTGAAAACAACACTATCACACTCCGACAGATACAAACCAGGACCATGCCACATTCAGAAACATCCGGACCATCAGCCTCTCTATTCTGAACCGTGTTCTCCGCAGGAATGCCATGCGGATGAAACAAGTGTACAGGGTCCTATTCGACCGGAACACAGACCACACCAAAGAGTTACGGCAAGAGTTTGTGCTCTTGCCGTAAGTCCCATACATTCAGCAATCAGCACTGACGCATGTATTGTACCCGTAATCCAATATTGTTCCTTTTCTACAGTGTCTCACTCTACCCCACTGTGTTGACCCATCTGTGTCCATACTATACAGTAACTTGCATTATCATGCTGTCTGTTCCAGTGGATCCAGGAGCATGACACAGTTAATGAGCTATATGAATACATATTCATTGATGAGGTTGGATTCAACCTGGTGAAGAGGTGGCGCCAAGGCAGAAATGTCATTGGCCAGCGCACCATTGTTGAGGTCCCCGCTGAGCGTGGTGGGAACATCATTTTGTGTGCTGCAATGGGTTGAGCAGGCCCATTGACAGTACTGTACTGTTCAAAAAAAAATTGCTGCATGTGTGTGCTGTTTTATGTTTGACCATGACAACATATGGCCCACACTGAGACATTTTACAAAAGTTGAAATGGCTCATTTTCCAGAGTCATTGTCATTCATATGGTGTGTTCCATTTCTAGAATTGTGTTTTCAGTTTTGCACTACAGTGTGCTGTGAATGCTTGGTAGTGTGCAGCAAATGCTTATTGTGTGTACTGTTATGAATGGTATGTGTGTGTCATTTGAAAATATGGCTGTGTGTACCAAATGAGAACATGAGTTCCATTTTGTGAACAGGTAAGAGATTTGATGGCAAAGAGTCCTCTTGCAAAGGGAGTGTCAGGTTTAGCATTTTGTGTGCGAGGTTTTCAGTTTTGTGTGTGCAGTTTTGAGAAAGACGTTATTGTTTTGAGAAACATGTGTTAACATTTGAGAAAAAGTGTAATTTGGGTTGTAATTTTCAGCAAATATAACAACACAAGTCCAACGTGATGTTTGGTTTATATAAACTCCAAAAACAATTCTGTGCTCAAATAATGTGCGCTCGCATTACCTGTGGAAGTTCAAAGCTCACATCAAACTCACATGACTAGGTCCCTGGTTGGTGCTAAGTCCCGAATGTTTCCAACAGCTGTATCCGCCCCTGCTGCTGTAGCTTTCCCTCAAACGTTTGGGTAGCCAATTATTTAATTACATCAGAGGAAGTGAGGTGTCTCATTTTTCGTGATAGCAATTCAGAGTTTGATTACATGGATCCTACACAGCGCTTTTCTGGATGTGACGTGGATAAGGTGGTTCAACTTTCACCTTGAAGATATTTTGAAGATCGTGAGACTGTGCCTTTAACCTCATTAGCAGTATGTATAAAGCACGCTTTAGTATATTCTTAACATTTTTCTTAATTGATACAAAGATTTGATTTTACCACATTAGAAAGCTTACTTTGGCAGACAAACCCTCAACTGAGTATTTGAAGGTACATGTGCAAATGCGATATTTGGCTATGGATGGTTAAAGAAGATTCCATTCAACACCTTGGACAGCCCTCCTCTGAAAAAGTTACAATGCAATTTCCAACAATTGATGTTCGTGCTTCCCAAGAAGCACATGTAACTCCATCATTAGAAAGACACGATGTAGCTATAAGTGCATTGTATGACCATCATTATTGGGAAACTGGGCCCCTGGTCTATAAATTCATCAGAAGCACTTCAGAAACATTGCCTGTTGTGCTCCCTTTCATGCTGCACACATTCCAGACCTGTCTCCTCCTCATGCTTCAAGTTTGCATGGGAAGCCATGAGAAGGGGGGATGGACTGTGTTTGTGTGTGTGTGTGGGGGGGTGGGATAAAAAACTGTGTGTGTGTGTGGGGTGGATGATTGTGGAGTAATGCTTAGGTGGTGGGGGGATGCCTTGAACAACCTGCATCTCAATGTCTGCCAATGGCCTTTAGCGTTTGCTCATCTTAAGATTGGACTGTAGCCGAGCATCACTGTATTACAGTTTTTCAGAATTGTTAACACACGTTTCTCAAAACAATAACGTCTTTCTCAAAACTGCACACACAAAACTGAAAACCTCACACACAAAATGCTAAACTTGACACTCCCTTTGCAAGAGGACTCTTTGCCATCAAATATCTCACCTGTTCACAAAATGGAACTCGTGTTCTCATTTGGTACACACAGCCATATTTTCAAATGACACACACATACCATTCATAATAGTACACACAAAAAGCATTTGCTGCACACTACCAAGCATTCACAGCACACAGTAGTGCAAAATTGAAAACACAATTCTCAAAATGGAACACACCATATGAACGACTGACTCTGGAGAATGAGCCATTTCAACTTTTGTAAAATGTCTCAGTGTAGGCCACATTTTTCCATAGTCAAACATAAAACTTTTTTTGCTGCATATGTGTGCTGTTTTATTTTTTGAACAGTACAGTACAGTCAGCGGGCCTGTTCAACCCATTAAAGCACACAAAGTGATGTTCCCACCATGCTCGGCAGGGACCTCAACAATGGTGCGCTGGCCAATGACATTTCTGCCCGGCGCCTCCTCTTCACCAGGTTGAATCCAACCTCATCAATGAATATGTATTCATGTATTCATATAGATTAGTGCTGTCAGTTAAACGCGTTATTAACGGCGTTAACGCAAACCCAAATTAACGGCGTCAATTTTTTTATCGCGCGATTAACGCTCTTTTTGACCTAGCAAACCTTTTAGTTTTTTTCACATTCTGTTGCAACAACCACGGACGTTAGAAAAACTACAATACCGCACCGGATCTAGTTAGACCGGAAACAAAACAACAGGCACGCCACACACACTTGTTTGGGCTCGCGAGCCGGCTAAAGAGTAGTAGCAGAGCCCGCTTACGGATATTAGACATTCTCTGGTATTAGGCTAACGTTACGTTTTGAGTTGATTGCCAGCGCCAGACGCCGAAATGGATGCCAATAAGATTCTGAATGGAAAGTTTACTTTTAAAAGGTTGCCAAATGGTTCCATTGACAAGACCAAAGTGATCAGTGTGTTCTGTCGTTGTGAACTAAGCTATCATCGCAGCACGTCGTGGAGTCTAAAATACCATTTTGATGGCCAAGCACACAGCTGATGCAAATTTTCCGCCCGCTCGTCAAAGCCAGGCGATTGCAATGTTGTTTTCAATTTAAAAAAAACATTTGCACAAAGCAATCCAAACCACTTTTCCATGTTGAAAAGGGCCGGGTTTCCCAGATTCGGTAAGAACGTTCTTAAGAGGCTCTTAGCGTTAAGAGCTTCTTAACAAATCTGGGAAACCCGGCCAAGAGCATAACAATTTGAAAAAATTATGGATGAAAAAGAAATCAAGGGACATTTAGCATAGATAAAAATGTGCGATTAATTGCGATTAATCGCGAGTTAACTATGACATTAATACGATTAATCGCGATTAAATATTTTAATCGTTTGACAGCTCTAATATAGATAATTAGCTGTGTCACGATCCTGGATCTGCTGGAACAGACAGCATGATAATGCAAGTTACTATAATAAGGACACAGATGGGCCAACACAGTGGGGTACAGTGAGACACATAACTTGACCGTAACTCCTTGAT
Source organism: Hypomesus transpacificus (assembly GCF_021917145.1). Taxonomy (NCBI): domain Eukaryota; kingdom Metazoa; phylum Chordata; class Actinopteri; order Osmeriformes; family Osmeridae; genus Hypomesus; species Hypomesus transpacificus. Next base: position 10,487,368 of record NC_061067.1, read on the forward strand.
GTGTTCCGGTCAAATAGGACCCTGTACACTTGTTTCATCCGCATGGCATTCCTGCGGAGAACACGGTACAGTGTAGAGAGGGCAACGGTCTGGATGTTTCTAAATGTGGCATGGTCGTGGTTCTCTTTCAGTCCTGCAAAATACAAATACAGTGAGCACACTGTTTTCTATTGATATGCAATATTTCAGTACACAAGGCAAATATAATTCATACCTGTTCTCCATTCTAAAGTTTCTAATGATGGCAGCAACTGTGAAGCGGCTGAGATTTGGTTGGATCCTCTGGCCAGCCTCCCTCATGCTCAAACCATGGTTGAACACATGGTCAACCACAGTGGCCTGAATCACATTAGAGATCACCGTTCTCCTTCTTCTTTCTCCTCCACCTCCTGCTTCTCCTCTTCCTCCTCCTCGTCATCCTCTTCCTTGTCCTCTTCCTTGTCCTCTTCCTTGTCCTCTTCCCTGTCCTCCTCCTCCTTCCTCCTCTCACTGTTACCCCTCTCCTTCTCTGGTTGTTGATATGTTCTAAGTTCTCCTTTGCTCACCAAACAAAACAGAGGCTCAAGGCCCTTTTTATGCTGCAGTCCTGATCCAAATTGCTCACCAGACCTGAGTGTTTAGAGATTTGAATAGTTGTGTGTTGTAGGTTGATGCTTTGAGACTTTACTTGAGAAGTGTGCGCAACAACTGAACATTGTGTGTAGTGTTTTGACAACAAGGTGATGTGTAATTGACATCAGTGTGTAAACAAGGAAAGTCAGAGTCTAATGCAGATAAGGGAGTGTAAAGTAGTGATAAATTAGGTCGAGCAATTGGTACATGACGTTAAGGTTGTGAAAATTGTGCCAAAGTTTTGCTTTTTGTGTGTTAACAATTGTGAAAAACTGTAAGCATTCCCCCTTTTACATCACAGCATATGTGAGTGTAGCCAGTGTAGATTGGTTTAACTCCCTCTTCAGGTTTGTATACAGGCCACCCCTACCAGCAAATCACTATCTTTTTGTTGGCGTTACTGGTAGTGGTCACGCTTTAGATGTCGGAGGTGACGGGTTCGACCCTGGTTGCGGGCAAACGTCGACATAGTGTACCTCCAACATGGGAACGTCCACATATGTTACGTGAGTATAATACGTAGAAATGTTGCATTTGGTACATGACATGACATGGCATCAACAGGCAGGGTGAAATGGTGACCCAGTGATGGCTGGCTGGCCATGGCAGAGTGGGCATGTGGGGGTGTTAGGAAGAGGGGATTCCTGCCAAGTCCTTTTTACATAGCATTGATTTGAGTGTGTGTGTGTGCACGGAAAAGGGGGGCATTACAGATTCTGGTCACTGATTTCACTGTTATAAAATTTTACAGAAGAAAGAACAAGAGAAAATGAACAGGATATGATGCTACAAATTGTTTTCACTGTTTCAATTTTTTTATATATAACATTGCTTGCCACGCTACACTTCCGGTGGCCTGTATCAGAGAACACATTATCAGTCTGTATTGTGGACAGCCCATCCGCGTCCACTGATTGCATCTGCACCAGTCTGCTCAGCTCATCGGCAGGTGTGACGCATGATAATTAGCCTAATTAAACCAAACCTTAAACATCTTGCATGCAAAAATATTCCTTTTTCATTTCAGCTTTATTTTTTAATCCAACAGTTTAAAACTTGCACCATCCAAATAGTATTAACCTAGTGATTATACACTGACTTTGAAAATGCAGACATGATAGCTACACACCTTTCATCTTTCACCCAATTCACATGACCAAGACCTTGTTATGACAAAACCAGATAAAACTGCATTCATCCACAACCGTGAACTGATATTTACCACATTCATCCGGATATGTGACATTGAGAGGGACAAGCAGAACCAGCGTGGTGATTAAGGCCCTATCAGAAAATATGCTTGGAGACGTCCATGCACACCCACGTGGGCAGGAAATCTGTCGAGCTCTAGACAGGAAGTGACTTTGAAATCAACCCTTTTAAGATGCTACCCGATGCGACACTTTGAAAACCAAAGATGCCGCTTACCTGAGTAGATCCTCTGTTGTCAGCCCAGGTTTTGGGGGGATTGGTCGATCATATATATCACGACACCAGTGCTTCGGTGGGTGTTTGCTGCTTTCCTTCACTCTGCAAAAGGACTAGCGTGTTTTTTTCAACGACTGATTAAGCTATGAAGTGACATCTATGTGCCTGCTGCCCTTGAACTGAGTTTATATTACTTTTTAGTTACGTCGTCTTCGATGTAAATTTAGTGTTAGTGTACGTGTTGCTAAAAGGTTAAGAACAAATTATGTAAACTAGCTGAGGATTTTTTTATTGGATAGGTTTTAAACTGACAATCTGCTACACCCTCACTTAGTTTATCACACTTTAGATATAGCACCTGGATTGGAAGGTGGAGAATCTGAGAGTGTAAACTCCCTATAAGTTTTAACAACAATAATATTTCCCTCCCAACTCACTTTCCTCCACCACCGCTGCGATACCAAGATCCCATCTCTGTGTGAAATTAAGTTGTATTTTCAGGTTTGGAACTTGGACAAAAATACTTGAACCAACATGTCCCTTAATATGTTGATTACAGTGTGTTAAAAACAAGTGTGTAAATGTTGTAGGTGGAGTTTGGTAATTGACTGATTAAGCTATGAAGTGACATCTATGTGCCTGCTGCCCTTGAACTGAGTTTATATTACTTTTTAGTTACGTCGTCTTCGATGTAAATTTAGTGTTAGTGTACGTGTTGCTAAAAGGTTAAGAACAAATTATGTAAACTAGCTGAGGATTTTTTTATTGGATAGGTTTTAAACTGACAATCTGCTACACCCTCACTTAGTTTATCACACTTTAGATATAGCACCTGGATTGGAAGGTGGAGAATCTGAGAGTGTAAACTCCCTATAAGTTTTAACAACAATAATATTTCCCTCCCAACTCACTTTCCTCCACCACCGCTGCGATACCAAGATCCCATCTCTGTGTGAAATTAAGTTGTATTTTCAGGTTTGGAACTTGGACAAAAATACTTGAACCAACATGTCCCTTAATATGTTGATTACAGTGTGTTAAAAACAAGTGTGTAAATGTTGTAGGTGGAGTTTGGTAATTGTCTGTGCCTTAAGGCCCCGTCACACCATAACGTTCTTGTCAACGTTCTCTGAATGTTCTAATCGTTCAATTTCGAGCATGCTAGGGCGAGGTGTACACATCTGCCGTGTGACTAACGTGTGACTATAACGCATGACTAGCGTGGGACTGACGCATGAGGAGCGTGTAACAGCGACCAAGTAAGACACCCCTGAAAACTATTAGCGTGTGATGACGTGTCACTGGCGCGCGACGACGTGTGACGAAAGCAAACGATGAATAACAACGCTAGGGTAACGACTGACTAACGATAGCCAAACGCGTGCAATGTTAGTCAAACGTTCCACAAATGTTCTTCAGCGTTATCCAGCATTTAAAATGAAACGATGAAGAACGCTGGTCTCCGTGAGAACTTTTGTGCATGTTCAAAACTTTTTTTTTTTCTCCACCGATCACCGACGATTACCAGCGTCACCAGCGTCCACACAACGCTCTTCTGGCGCTATACCAGCGACCATGGACAATTACCAACGTTTCCTCTAACGTCATAGAACGTTGACCAGAACGTTATGGTGTGACGGGCCCTTAATAGATAAACTAGAGAGGGTACATGTTCTGGGGAAATTGTAGGGTGTGCTCGCTTGCGTCGGTTGCAGGTGGGTCTGTCCCCTTAAAACCTGTTTACGGTCCTGTCGTGCCCGTGGGACAGAAATGCTGTCCCCCTCCCTCCCTCAGTTAGGACGCACTCAATCCTAACTAATATATTTAGTTAGGCTACACAAATGATACATCATTGGAAAGCTACGATTCTTGTGCTTCCATTGAAATAAATAAATTCAAGATCAAGTCGCAACAGCAAATACAGTCAACGTCTTTGTCCGGTGACCGTTCCTTCAACAATGCCAGAGACAAAGTTTTACTTATTCCAGGAAGCAAACCAAAATGTAGTGCATTATGGGATGAAAAAGGATGTTGACATTTGACAGAGACAGCCGTGCCACTCATTAGCAGCAAAATGTGTTGAGGGAAAACGTGGGGAACTGATTGATTAAGTGAAAGCTCTTCTGCAAATATGGGCTGATGATCATATTGCAGAGATATTTGTGGAGACATATAACAATAGCGAGGTATTTAAATTATTTGTGATATAGGCCTACTGAAATAAAGGGTTATTTTTGCACATTGGACTAAGTTCGTTTGAAAGGTAAAAAACGTAGGCAGCAATACATAAAAGTGTGTGATATTCTATGGAAAAGTGGTAGCTCGTCGGACAAAAAAATTATTCCCATGGTTTGATGACCTGGATATAATCTTGGGAAAAGACCAATTAAAGATAGTATTGCAATCTCAAAACGCTGTTGTTGCTCCATTGTTGTTTCATGACAAGGAAGTGATTTTCCCTAAATCATTTTCTGTCCAAAAGATTAACAACCTGTCTGACTGCGTGTCATTGTTTTTTACAAACGTCATTGTATTTTTACAAACGTTGGTTCGCTTAAAACAGGACCGTGTGAACACTAACCGGACCTAATGATAAATGCAACAAAGTACCAACTCATCCACTGATTCGGACCAAGCAAACGGACTATTAGGTGTGAAAGCACCCTAAAAATGGCCGCTACACTCTGCCCTTTCGATTGACATCTTGTTTGACCCAATCGGTCTTTGACAGACGCGTGTTTGTTGTGTGTGACGTCACCGCGCTGCCATTTTCCAGGTACAGCTAACATGCAATCGATGAGCACTGATGAGAATTTACTGAAGATAACAAGCAAATAAATCACTAAACTGGAAAAGCGCAAGAAAACTGAGAAATGGCTGTACTGCGATAAACTTACCAAAAATGCTAGGGACTGTTACTTTGATAAATTGTCATCCATTCAAGACATAGATCCATACAAGCTGACTGCAGTAAATTGGAGTGCGGATTTACATTCCGACCAAAGGACTTTAATGTCAGTACATGCACAAATATATAAATTGCACTGACATTAACTTAAGCATACATTTTCTGTTCAGATAGATCACTGATTTGCAGTTTGCATTATTGTAATCGTCAAAATATGACTTTTACAGTTTTTCACAATTGTTAACACACAAAAAGCAAAACTTTGGCACAATTTTCACAACCGTAACGTCATGTACCAATTGCTCGACCCAATTTCTCACAACTTTACACTCCCTTATCTGCATTAGACTCTGACTTTCCTTGTTTACACACTGATGTCAATTACACATCACCTTGTTGTCAAAACACTACACACAATGTTCAGTTGTTGCACACACTTCTCAAGTAAAGTCTCAAAGCATCAACCTACAACACAACTATTCAAATGTCTAAACACTCAGGTCTGGTGAGCAATTTGGATCAGGACTGCAGCATAAAAAGGGCCTAGAGCCTCTGTTTTGTTTGGTGAACAAAGGAGACATCTTGGACTCCGGAGGTGAGGGATGCCGTCAAGCTGAAGAAGGAGGCCTATCGGACTTTATTGGCTGGTAGGACTCCAGAGGCAGCTGATGTGTACCGACAGGCAAAGCGGAACGCGGCTTTGGCGGTCGCGGAGGCAAAAACCCGGGCATGGGAGGAGTTCGGCGAGGCCATGGAGAATGACTTCCGAACGGCTTCAAAAAGGTTCTGGACCACCATCCGGCGACTCAGGAGGGGGAAGCAGTGCTCTGTCAACACTGTATACGGTGGGGATGGTGCGCTGCTGACCTCGACGGGATCGGTGGAAGTAATACTTCGAAGACCTCCTTAATTCCACCAACACGCTTTCCGACGTGGAGGCAGAGTCTGGGGACATCGGGGTGGCCCTTATATCTCTGGGGCTGAGGTCGCCGAGGTGGTTGAAAAGCTCCTCGGTGGCAGGGCCCCTGGGGTGGATGAGGTCCGCCCGGAGTTCCTTAAGGCTCTGGATGTTGTAGGGCTGTCTTGGTTGACACGACTCTGCAACATCGCGTGGACATCAGGGACAGTGCCTCTGGACTGGCAGACCGGGGTGGTGGTTCCCCTCTTTAAAAAGGGGGACCGGAGGGTGTGCTCCAACTTTAGGGGGATCACACTCCTCAGCCTCCCTGGGAAGGTCTATTCAGGGGGATTCAGTCCTGGAGAGGAGGGTCCGTCGGATTGTCGAACCTCGGATTCAGAAGGAGCAATGTGGTTTTCGTCCTGGCCGTGGAACAGTGGACCAGCTCTATACCCTCCGCGGGGTCCTGCTTTTTGCGGATGAAGTGGTCCTGTTGGCTTCATCGGGCCGTGACCTTCAGCTCTCACTGGAGCGGTTCGCAACCGAATGTGAAGCGGCTGGGATGCGAATCAGCACCTCCAAATCTGAGGCCATGGTAATCGACCGGAAAAGGGTGGAGTGCCATCTCCGGGTCGGGGAGGAGATCCTGAACCAAGCGGAGGAGTTCAAGTATCTCGGGGTCTTGTTCACGAGTGAGGGAAGAATGGAGCGCGAGGTCGACAGGCGGATCGGTGCGGTGTCCGCAGTGCCCGTCGTGGTGAAGAAGGAGCTGAGTCGAAAGGCGAAGCTCTCTATTTACCAGTCGATCTACGTTCCTACCCTCATACAAGCGGCCGAAATGAGCTTTCTCCGCAGGGTGTCCGGGCTCTCCCTTAGAGATAGGGTGAGAAGCTCGGTCATCCGGGAGGGGCTACTCTTTTTTTTAACTTTGTAATAACTATGTATTTCCAAATTACAAGTGTTGAAGTATTTTCCTAGCAATGCTTTGTTTGCTAGTGGTTTTCATGTTATGTTGCAGTCATGTTGACTGTAAGTTTTTGAGGAAAAGTACTACCATATATTTGTTACCAGACAGACTAATTTTTTAGATTTTCCATGTTATGTTTCAGTCATTTTGACTGTAAGTTTTTGAGGAAAAGTACCAGTACTATATTTGTAACCAGACAGCCTCTTTTTTACATTGTAATAATGATTATGTATTGAGGTACCTCAAGTGTCGAGGTATATTGTTTGCTAGTGGTTTTCATGTTATGTAAGTACTGTAAGTTTTTTGAGGAAAAGCACTTGTACTATATTTGTAACCAAACTTTTATTTCCAAACTACAATTATTGAAGTTTTTTCCTAGCAATGGTATATTTGCTGTCCATTTCTATTCCTGATTGCAAGTGACAGTAAAAGATGCGCACTTACACTGGTAGGAACACATTTGGTAGCATATGAACAGTTTGCGTGTTGATTTGGCAATTTTCCGGTGGGGAATTTTATTAGATTTTGAAGATTTGTCCGTGGGGTACTTTTATTCCGGGGGGTACTTTTATTTGGGTGAAAAGAGTAAAGACACCATTCAACCTTTAAAATGTTCACAAGACATTCAGCTATTCCCAAATGATTCAGCTTTTTCAAATATTCAGCCAATTTTGACTTATGACATATTCAAATACATGGAAATATTTGCTCCTTTTTGTAAACTGAACTCCAGCCCCTTTCAAAAATACCTTTTGGGCGCTTAGAAGCTTCAGCTTATAACTTTCTACAAAATGTTCACCATTTTCAGCTTTTTTAGCATGGTCAGCTATCCCCTTTCAGGTTTCAGCATTCTCAATGCTGTTTCGCAGGAACAGCCTTTTCTAGTTATTATTATTTTAGCCCCCCTAAGCCTCAGTCAATATTTGGACTACATAGACAACATAGGTGTCAGAAGTTTTGTATTGGTATCGATTGAGTTGCTTGTATTTTTATTTACTTTCCGTTGCATGGTTTAAGTTTAAATTACGTTTTTGTGGCAAAAAGTGCCTTATGTCAACGAAGGGTACTAAGTGCTAGCCTACGTCACAACGTCGGCACACGTTAGCAACGAAGCATTAGATACGATGTGCATAGAGATTGTTGCACAGCAATTCTCGTATCGTGCCGTGGTGTACTAGCAGCATTATACATTCAAGCAATTCAAGACTTGCATCAGTAAGTAATGTCACATTGAAGAATGTATTTAAACTAGTGGTGGGCATAGATTTTATTTTTAAATCTGGATTAATCTCACTGTAATCTTGGCGTGGCTCATTTGAATTCCGCCGAAGGCATTCAGAATGTGTGCTACCCAAATAATGACTAAAAGTAAGTCTTGGAGAACGGGTTTCTCAAGCCAGGGGACGCATTAGACCAGGGGCTCATCTCCTGTTTCCAAAATGCATCACAAACTGCTTGAGTAAGCTGTTCTACTATGATGATTGGTGATGAAAATAAATTATGTTCAATAAGATGTACTCGTGCTTATTAACTGTTTATTATATTAGTTAGCTTGGCTGATAGAGCTGTGCTGACGGGTTTGCCTCGGTTGCACTCAAACATTGTTCCCCTGCGCTACATCAGTGCTTGGCCTGGCATCTTCCGCATTAGCTAAGCGATGCTTTGTGTTTAGGTGGTATTTGAGACTGGAAGAACTCCTACAGTATACTAATTCCGCATAGCACAAGGTGCAAACAACCTTAAGTCTTGTCGAGGTTTCCATTGGGAAGCTTCTTAAAAATACATTCTCCCTGAAGCAAACCAGACGACTTCATAGCTGCATCCATGTTAGCACGTCACGTTTGATGTGATAATTTCATACACAAGGAATACACACTTAAGCAATAAGCCCCAAGAGGCCGTGTTTTGCGCTGATTTTAGTACAGGTAAGGGGAGTTGTTAGGCACGACGCGAAGCGGAGCTTATTGCTTTTCTTAAACTGTTGCTACAAATATTTGATATGGTTTCATAAATAAAAACTATTAGAAACTAAATAGTTTAATAATAAACAGTCATTCTTCCACCACTACAAAGTATAGTTCCAACATAAATTGGTGCCACGCAATAGCCAGATGGACACCTTTGCCGTCTTTTTTTATTTGAAATATTCAATGCGCAGTAATATGGAATGTTAAAGAATGTTATGAGGACAACCTGTAAGGTTATGCTGGATTTTACAACGGCATGGAGCGCGATACAGCCAATCACAATCAAGAATGGGAACAATCAGTTTTAGAAAGGTTCGTAGACTCGTTCTCGCACCCTACAGTGCAGTTCGGCTAGGTACGCATCCGTGCTAAAATATCAAGGTGACGGTCATCATAGCTTGCGTAGTATAGACCCAGCTCCCAACCCAACTTTGAGAATAGACTAACGGCGATATTTTTTTTATCGCCCGATAAGAGTCTCATGTAACCGAGCACGTTAACGCCGCTAACGGCCCACCACTATTTTAAACTCAAGCTTGTGTGGTGAGTCTCTGTCTTCAATGCCACAGCTTAAAACTTGATGTCAAGTTTGAGTTTTGAATATCCGTCGCATTCAAACAATCCCCTCAGTGTAGTTTGGCTAGCAACAGCTAGTAGCTTGCTCGTAGCACAATTCAGCTTCTCCAGGCAGGACTCTAGACTGAGACCAAAAAGTTGCTTTTGGCTTTGTTACTGACAATGATTGCTTTCAGCAAACTTCTTTTAGCAAAACGTTTTTTGGGGGCATATTTACAGTTAGCAGATGGTACTGTTTCAATCGCGAGTCCATCTAATGCTGCCGGTGACAACGTTGTTACTTAGAATTGCTTGTTTCAAGAGGGTTCAGCTTGTTTCAAAGGTGGTTCTTAGTGAATGAATGCAATATGAGTCGGCTAAATGCTTGAAAATATCCCTACTGTAGAAGGGGAAAACTTGAGGTGACGTTTAAGTCATAAAGGTTAGGTTCATTCTACATTTACATTTAGCTAGTCATTTAGAAGACGCACCTATCCAGATCGACTTACAGTAAGTACAGGGACATGCTACACTTTTTGTATTTTGAATTGTACATAAGCAGCAAGACATGTAAGCTATGCTTTTAAATCTGTGCAATCATCATAATTAATAAGTAGGCATTTTTTATAAAATATATAGAAATTACAGTTAATAAACAGACCAATCTGCAAGCACATCCTACAATTTCCCCAGAAATTGTACCGTCTCTTGTTGGGTGTGCTTTGCCTTCAGCAAGGGCACAACCTTGTTCTCTCACATATATCTCATTATTATCCTTTTTGCCCCCTAAACATCCGTCAATATTTGGACTACATAGAAAACGTTGGTGTCAAAAGTCTTGGTCCCGATTGAGTTGCTTGTATTTTTATTTATGTTCCGTTGCACAGTTTAGGAGGTTTTACGTTGTTGTGGCAAAAAGTGTCTTCTGTCAACGAAGGGGACTCAGTGCTAGCCTACGTCACTGCGTCAGCACACGTTAGAAACGACGCATGGATACAACGTGATAGAGACGTTCTAGCACGCAAATTGGAGTTTAGATTATGAGTGAAAAATACCACCTCCAAAAAATCCTAACCATTGGGAAAGCGATTTCGAGTGGAACTGCAATCTCGGATTTTTGATTTAGGTCGTAAAAGTCTATGTAATTTGAGCGAGTGTGGGACGCCCGTGAGACCGCCTAGTCTTAGGTGGTTTTACTTACTGTACATGCAAGTCTTGATTTGCTTAAATGCACAGGTGCTGCTAGTACACCATGGCACGATACTTGCCGTACAACAGCACATCAATGCACGTTGCATCCATGCGTCGTTGCTAACGTGTGCTGTCGACGACGTGACGTAGGCTAGCACTGAGTATCCTTCGTTGACATGAGGCACTTTTTGCCACAAAAACTTTGTGAACTCCTAAACCGTGTAACGGAACATAAATAAAAGTACAAGCACGCAATCGAGACCAAGACAAATCTTTTGACACAAGCGTTGTCTATGTAATCCAAATATTGACTGATCCTTAGGGTGGCAAAAATAATAATAACTAGAAAAGGCTGTTCCTGCGAAACAGCAGTGAGAATGCTGAAAACCTGAATGGGGATAGCTGACCATGCTAAAAAAGCTTAAAATTGTGACATTTTTTTGAAAGTTATAAGCTGAAGCTTCAAAGCGCCCGAAAGGTATTTTAGGAAGGGGCTCGAGCTGGACGAAGGCATAAAACTACAGAAAAGAGACTAAAAAATGCAACACAAAAAGTGAAAAATATCAGAAAGAAGAGAAACAATGCATAAAAATGTGAACATTTAGCAGAAAATTATTTGCTGGAGTTTTAAAAGGCCTGAAATGTATGTTAGAAAGGACCTGCAGCAAGATGAAGGCAGTAAAGAAAAAAGAAAAAGTACTGGCAGTTGGGATATACTGTTGTGAAAGGTATTTTTGAAAGGACCAGGGGTCTCATTTATAAATCTTGCGGGGCTGAAAATGTGCTTACGCCACTTTCCAAGCAAAGGTTGTGATTTATTAAAAAACTAACTTGACGGGAGAATGTGCGGTCCTCCACGCAAACTCTGACCTTCCCCTAGGCCTACGCACATTTTGGAAACAGTTGGAATTGGCTTCTCAGATGACCATACTGTAGTCAGACTGCAGAAAGTAAATTTGGGAACAATGATTACTCGTAATATTTATATATTTTGTTTTCCTCACACACGTTTTTTTCACTCGATTTCATCATTATCATGAAGATTTAATCCAGCAGTATTATTTTAGGTTGTACTGAGTGATAATTGTTCCATAAGCACCTTACTATCAACTCAACTTTTAAATCAAAATTCAGCGCTGTCTCACCATCATAGTGTCCATATATTTCTTTAATACTGTGCATATATCATCATATGTCAAAAACTGGAAATACAGTCGTTAAGCTCCCGTGGACACTTCACGTCCTCGTTATCAGTCTAGACTTTAAAAGATTAATGTTCATAACGAAACGGTTTTGTTTTCAAATTGTATCTCGACTCGCGGTATCTGGCACAATTGACGCCACTCGCACAGTTTTTTTTATTGGTGATCTAGTACCGGCCTAGCCTGGCTCTGCCCTCCTACGTACTTCCGCTCAATTTGGATTTTGCTTCTGTACTAGGTCTGGGATGTCGGTTCTGAAGTCGGTTTCCAGAAACAAATTTTTTGTAGGTCCAATCAGCGAACAGAGGGAGTGGCTGAGAACGATGACGTTAATGTCGTGCACTTGTTTGAGTAGTTCAGTAATGGCGGCGGAGAACGATGCGAGTGAAACTATTCTGCCGTTGTGGCAACGCTGCCGAATAAAGGTTAAAGCCGGAGCAAGAACATTCCTTGCTGAGTTTTGTTGGTGGCGATGATGTTGTGGCCATGATGTTGTGGCCCTCCTCCCCACGGGGTTCGGGAAAAGTTTGATTTTCCAGCTACGGCAGCTAGCGTTACAGTAGTGGTGAAGGAGTTGGCTAAGGCGAACGCTTGCGATTGGTTATGGCAAATCAGAGTGGCTCTGGGCGGATCCAATAGTTTTAAACTTCAACAGGGGACCCGCCTTCAAGGAAGTTAACTTTTGTCAATCGAGACATCCCAGACCCTCTGTACAAATGAAATGTACGAGGGTCTGGTTAGGACCAGGCTAGTACTGGCCACCAAATTTTTGAGTTTTCGGGCTCCACCAATGGGCTAACAGTGTCTGAGAAGTTGTCATGCGCTGTGATTCACCGTAAAGAACAATCGCATGCCAGGGTCATGATGAGATGCTAGATTAGCATTCATGAGGTGCTTTGCATTGACTATTTATGGTTCAAAATGGGCGTGTTCAGGGCGGGGTACAATGCTGATTCACGTACGCACACTTGTGGGTAATCTGTGATTTATAAAGGGAACATTGCGTACAGGTGTGCACGGTTTTATAAATCTGAATTTTTTGTGCGTACGCCATTTTAAGATTTTGGGCGTACGTAGGTTTAAGTTAGAATCCTATGCACAGTTTTATAAATGAGACCCCTGGAGCCAGATGAAGGCAGAAAACAGAAGAAAAATGCTAAACAAAAAGGGGAACATTTCGTTACCCAATTCTGCTTTCATTGTGCATGTCTGTTTGGTTGCCATGGTGATGGCGCAGCTGTGCTCGCTAACGAGCTGGGCAGAGAGAATAACAAATTTAGCTGGAATCCACACCTCAAACAAGTTAACTTAGACGCAAAACTATACGTCCAATCCAAAACATGAGGATATTTTCCGAGACCTAAGACTCTGCCGAAACCAGAGATGTCCTTTATATGACTGTGCGGTCAGAAAAAAGACTCTACAGGCAGTTTTAAAATCGTCTTCCTTTCGGCCTTCTCTGACTAATTTTACACACCTCTCCATTGAAGTTAGTGAGAGAATTTGAAAGACAGCTCTCGCTTCAAGGCTCAAAGCTGAAAATCTGTAAACGTCAGCTCTTTAGTAGTTACATTGGCTGAAAGAGGACAAGTTTTCCTACATTTTAAGGTAAACTATATGAACGTCAGAGGAATTTGTTTGACAATTTAGTTGAATATCAGAAAAAGAATCATAAAAATCAAGGAGCAAAATTTTTCATGTATTTCAAACTGTCACGATTCAAAATTGGATGAATATTTGAAAAAGCTGAATCATTTGGGAATAGCTGAATGTCTTGTGAACATTTTAAAGGTTGAATGGTGTCTCTAGCTGAAAGTATGCTGAAGCAGTTAAGTTTGAAAGAGGAGGAATCTTTTTAATGATTTGAAAGGATTTACCATTACTTTTAATGGGAGAATAATTTGCACAAAAACCTTGATATTTTAAAAAGTATAAACGTGAGAAATGAGAAAAGTCATAGCATATATCTCCTGAAGGAGCTGAACGTTTTGATACCAACATTGTAGGAATCGGTGAAAGTATGCAGGACTAGTTAAAGGGCAAAAAACCGTTGGAAGAACTCAGAAGCTGAAAAACAATATATATGTGAGAGAACAATAACAATGGTTGTGCTCGCTGAAGGCGTGAGCACACCCAATAAAATAAAGCAATATAGTACGAGTGCGAGTGGGGTTGTTGAGGAATATACCACGGGTGGTGTTCGGCCGCAGCCACGAGGCCGGAGGCCTATAGTCCTATAGTCAACCAATTAACTTTTAAAAACAGTTATTGATTAAAAAAAATGTTTATTTTGCCATTGTTCCTCCGCAACGAAAAAATAGTTCCGGTATCAACGTCAGCTGAGCTATTAGCCCGAAAGCTAACGTTATGCTAGCAAGATTCAAAGGCAATAACATTTCTTACGGTTGACAAACAGTAAATATAATTTTACAGTATGCTTGACAAGAAGATTTGCTAGCTAACTAGCCATGTCACTATCCCAAAATCAATAACAAGATTTTCACGAACAAAGTATCGGCCATACTAGTACTAGGCTACAATACGGCCGCAGCCTGTGGAGCGAGTTGAATAGCAAATGGATGTGAGATGACCGCATCAAAGTTGACATTTTCCCCAAACTGTAATCATAATTTGACAGTATGTTTAACAACAAGACTAGCCAGCTATGGAGCCATGTCATTGTCCCCAAATAAAATCAAGATTTTTTAGAAGAAAATAATTGGCCATGTGTAGAGTTGCTGCTACTGGCCGCAGCCCGTCTGAAGTAGATTGACTAGACTAGCGAGGTGAATAGAGAATGGGATGTGAGATGAGTGGTTACGTGACACTGACACAGTACATTCTGAAAAGAAACATTTTTCAAATACGTTATAATTAATATTGAAGTCCCTCATTGTTGTAAATACAAGTTAGCTTGTTAAAGTCTTTCAAAATTGTAAATGGAGGCTTTGACCCATTGTTATGGTTACTTGTTTGTTTCAACGCGAATGTTTAATCACGGAGTGATTTATTGTTGGAGTGAAAAGTCAGTGTGAGCTATTTAAGTCGAAAAAACCCAATTTGGTCTACCATGGTCTGGGTGAATACTCAATTCTGATTGGCTGCAGGGGTGTACATTATAGGGTGACAACGGACACCTACTGCGTCATTGCAGAAAACGTCTTTTCACCGTTCTAAATTATTCCGCTGGCTACACAGGAGCCTGTACAAAATATCTTAAATATGTAACCATAACAACAGTGACGTAGTCAAAGCCTCCATTTACAATAAGTGAAAGATTTTAACAAGCTAACTTGTATTTACAACAATGAGTGACTTCAATATTTATTTTAACCTATTTGAAAAATGTTTCTTTTCTGAATGTAGTGTGTCAGTGTCACGTAACCGCTCATCTCACATCCCATTCGCTATTCACCTCGCTAGTCAATCTACTTCAGACAGTCTGCGGCTAGCAGCAACACTACACATGGCCGATTATTTTCTTCTTAAAAATCTTGATTTTATTTGGGGACAATAACATGGCTTGATAGCTGGCTAGTCTTGGTGTTAAACATACTGTCAAATTATAATCACTGATTGGAGAAAATGTCAACTTTGATGCGATCATCTCACATCCATTTGCTATTCAACTCGCTCCACAGGCTGCGGCCATACTGTAGCCCTAGTAGTACAGTACTAGAATATGGCCGATATTGTTCGTGAAAATCTTGATATTGATTTAGGGACAGTGATATGGCTGGTTAGCTAGCAAATCTTATTGTCAAACATACTGTAAAATTATATTTACTGTTTGTCAACCGTACACAATGTTATTGGCTTTGAATCCTGCTAGCATAACGTTAGCTTTTGGGCTGATAGCTCAGCCAAAGGAAAGCCGGTGTTGGTTCTATGAGCTGAGCGGACTATAAATATCAGAGTTGGCCAACGTTGAAAAACGTTAGATTTCTATTGCAAAACGCCTTAAAACATAAATTAATCTTTGTAAAAAAAAAATCGCTGGCAAGTGACCATGGTACAAGCGGGATAATGCCCTTCAAGGTGTCCAAAATCATCTGATAAAGGACTCCGCTGCGCGTCGGACGGTTCACGCCTCCGCATCGTCCGTTATCAGATGATATTGGACACCTCGTCGGGCATTATCCCTTACATAGTAAATACCATCTGGCTTGTAGTGTTCTGAGAAGGAGTGAGGACTGAATGGAGGACTGAGCGTGAGAATAAAATGCTGTAAGTCGGTGGGCTGAGATTGTCTGAAGGCAATAAATGTTATGTGAGGAAATTTGTGTCTGGATCTAGCATTTAAAGTCTGGCTTTTTAATTTGAAGCTTTGTGTTTCAGCCCTTTGGTAAATCAAAAACGAGGCCTGCTAATGTACTTACAATGTCAATTTAGCCTTTCAATGGCCACTTTTCTTTACATTTGAATGAAAGAATATATACTGTTTTTGCTTCATTGAAAGAAAACCTTGCACACTTCTCTCTACTCCTTACCTTTTCTCTGGGAAACCTCCAACCGGGACAGATGTCATGCTACAATGTGATTTGTATTTTTACATTTACTTTACATATGATTATTTTAGTACATTTTTCCCATTAGCAATCACAATCATACTGTATTACAGGGAGGGGTATGTGTAATCCCAAAGTAATACAAATTCATTTTACAGCTAATGATATTCATGAGGTTCAATGTCCCCCAAAGCCAAGACAGTGTGTTGTGGCTATTGTTAAGCTTCCTATCTCCTTCTGTGATGTAGGGCAACAGCTAAGGAAATTGATTAATCTCTGCTTGAGTACAGTTTATCAGAGCCATCATTAAACATGAAAGCATTCATGGATACAGGTTTAGTAAACCTGAACATAATGAAAACCGATTGCTACCCCCAATGACCGTGATTCAGTAGCTACAGTTAAGTCTTCCAGTTTGCTCTACCATGATGCTATTGACTGAATTGAAATAGTTTTACATAAAATTTGGTTTACCATAATGTGTCAACATGTTACAAAACAAGTTAATGTGTCACATGCTTACAAAACATTGTTGTGCATTACAAAACAATGCATGTGGCAATAGTAAATATAGTCATGGAGGCATTGTTGGTTCAGTGGTAGAATTCTGGCAGGGGTCAGATGGCTGTTGCCAGTTCGATTCCCGACCGTGCCAAATTACATTGTGTCCTTGGACAAGGCACTTCACCCTACTTGCCTCGAATGTCCCTGTACTTACTGTAAGTCACTCTGGATAAGAGTGTCTGCTAAATGTAAATAGAATATGTTGGAAGTCGTAACAACTCTAAACTTGTAAACAATAGGTTCCAAGTTTGAACTCTAACCACAACCACTAAGCATTAAGTTCATAATCATATGACCTACTGCAACAAATAGATGAATGTTTTCCTATTGCTGGGTGCTTTACAGTAATACATCGGAAACCCCCCATTGGGAAATGTATGCAAAGAAGTGCCAAAGCATGCAACAAGAAAGGATTGGAATGACAACAGGTTAATATAACTTTAAGTGGTCCAAGACAGGACCTTCACATTACTGTATAATGATGTGTAGGGGTCTTCCATACTATAAGCTTGTGCAGTCCAGTTTATCAAGACCTGGGTTAGACACATAACTGTATTAGCTTGTCCCCATCCATGCCAGAGGAGAGTGAATTTTACAAATCCAGTGCTGTGCCTAATTGGTTCACCTATATACCTAGAATAATCCCCCCTGTACGTTGCTTTGGGTGAAAACATCTGCTCAATGAATGCTTTATTATTAATATTATTCATAGAGGGATGACATTTCCAAAATATTTTAACAAACCAGGGAACTTATCTCAGTTTGTCTCCCTCTTGTCATCATCAAAAGCCCTCTAAAAGACATATAATCCTCTCTGGCTTCGTATGTTTCACCACCATTTAAGGCAAGACAATAGACTCCTTAAGTCAGAAAATAAGTCTTAGCTTCGATTTCATTAGGCAAACGGCTCGAGTAATTAGTCGTGCACTATAAATCAAGCTGTGTGAGTCTATTTTACCAGGCCCTAATTGAAAGTGATCTCTTTTTTCCAGCATTGTAGTTGGACACGCTGCACCATTGGGATGGTGATAGATGTGGAATCCAGCACAAACAGTTTGAGTCAGTCAGCCTGTGATTGATCAGTGCCCTCTGGGATGTCGGGTGGATCTTTCTCCTTCAGCCAGGAGATAAAAGCCTTAATGACTCCCCAGTCTTGCTCCGTCTTTCAATTGTACGTGTATGTATGTCTATGTCTCTGTATGTTTGTTATTTTTCAGTGTATGACCTTCAAGATTCTATATGCTTTTGGACTGTGTAATGTCAACGATGTCTCTTCCATGTGCCGATGTGTCTTTCGTTGCTATTCACTCGCTACTTAAATGCTCCACTGGATAAATCTATTTGCATGAAAATTTAGTTGATTTATGACTGAATTCTACAGTATTTTCTATAATCCATGACGACATTTTTGCGAGGGCTCAGTAGTGGCCGTAGAGACGCAACACTGTGTACTGTAAACCAACATCAAAGACTGTTTTGTTCATGTGAAGCCTCACAAAAACACTGAGTGACTTCAACTGGCATCAAGAAGCAAAGGTGGACCAGCTGGGATGTTTTGTTAGCTTTTTGTGCTTTTCTTCTCATCCTCTCCTCTCAGTCAATCCCCACACCAAACTGTTCTACTCCTAAGCATGGGACCAGAATGAAAGATTTACACTTGGCCTTGTTGGTATTGAAAACCTGAGAAAACAGCAAAGGGGACAGCAATGATGACTCAGGTCTGGTTGTGTGCCGTTTGAATGAAGTCTGTTCAATTGTCCCGACAGCAATGGATGTGGCTTTGGAGGCAGAGAGGTGTGTCGGCAATAATCACTCGGGCATCTGGCCCAACACTCTTGTGTGGTGGTGATCCTCCTGTGAGAGAAATCGTGAGGATCTCAGTATGGGGTCCTGCTGAAAAAGAACATAAATTTTGGAGTGAGAATCAATAGACTGAGAGTCATAAAAGATGTATTAGTTTGGACTCTCTGACTGTGACCTGTGTTCTGCCATCATGAGAAGGAAGGACAATTACCAGTAACTGTATATCTAAAATCTCTAGGGAATGATAGAAACTGTACAATTATGCATAAACCGAGGATATAATACAGACGGCGTCTCTAGTAAAACAGATTAATCAGAAGTCCCTAAAAGTGTTTCATTGTCATATAATCCAAATTAAAAAAGGCACATTCTTTGAATAAAAAAATAGTTTAATGTGCCACAATTGAATGACTTGTGGACATTGCTAACCACAATGCCTGCAGTGCAGTGCACTCCATAATTATATTGAGAAAACAGCAGGGAAATCCCTACTAAGTTAGGGGCAATGTTGCTTTACAAGAAAAGAAAGGGGGAACACTCATTCTCCCACAAAAGGTATAAATAGCCCGTCCGTGCCCCTCTGTCAGAGTTGGGACACTCAGTGGGGTGCAAGCTTCAAAGCAACCAGGGAATTCTGCTTAACAATTGCCAGCAATTTCATGAGCCTTCCCTTTGATTGGAACTCCTACTTTAAAATATTTGTTTGGGTAGAAGAAACTTACCATACAATTTACTTTATTTAAATCAGTGTAGCCAGAGGTATAAACAAATAAAACGATCGCCTAGCTCTTGTAATTGTCTGAGGATTTAAAGGCATTTGATTTCAATCCTGTATGTTTTGAAATCTCTGATACTGAATGTTATCTAACAATGACACCAACAATATCTTTATAATGTGACTCAAACTCCAGAGAAAGGTCCAGTAAGGAGCCTAAACTCTCAGATGGAGATGAGGTATACAAGCTGCCTTCAGAGGAGCCGTGTAGTTTGCCGAACAGTTGGTGGGAAATGAAAATGACCTGGCAAGGTTAAAGGGCAAAAAACATGTCAAGAATTTCCCAGGATACATTTCAAGCGTGGGTGAGTCAGTGAAAGAAATGCAACAGTTTTTTTTCTTCCCCTTTTTTATCAGATATAGACATTTTTATAAAGCTCAAAAGGAAAGAAAAATATAGATATACAGCCAAAGACCAGTCATTATATGTTTGATGGCCTTGGCCATTGCATTGTGGGTAGTAGAGCTCTCTGTGCCCCCAGCAGGATCCTGGCCACTCAGTCCAGTCCTCAGGTGCTGTCACTCTCTCCTCAGCCATATTAATTATGGGATAAAAACTCTAATCCCTCTTCCTTTGAAGCATCAGGCCAGTTATCAAGGCTACCCTTTTATTAACAGTACACAAACCAAACCAAACACACACACGCACACATACACGGATAAAAACATGCACACACACATGCCCCCTATCCCCACAAACGCAAACTTTGACTTTCACTGAAATAGAAAGATACCACCCCTCTTCTTTTCCATTTTCCTTCACCTCCCCCATCTTGGGCTTTTAGGACTGTGATTTAGTGTGTTTGCATTGGTGATGATGATCACTGGATGACATGTTTGGCTGCTTAGCTGAAACTCTATGGATTACAGTCTCAAAAGATGCTTCTTTTCCGAGGTGATTAAACCCATATATAATTTTATCCCAGGATTAGTGCCCCCAGATACTTTTGCTTTGCACATCATTAGCATTTGGCTCCCTGCATATTTCCGAGCTTTGAATTAAGATATTCAAAGTATCAATAGCTAATTTGTTACACTAAGATACGTGGTAATGGTATATCTTATTGACACTGTACACATTTACCAAACAATTGTATGCCCCATTGAAAAATTGGAATAAGGGAGCCATTTCGTTTTTTAGATAAACACGCAGTGCTGACTGACTTGATTACACAATCATCTCTTCATGGATATATTGACAATGTCAATATGACACATGAGTATTCTCATCTTTTTTGATTACTGTAATGGAGTAGGACGATGTGTAATGATTCAAAAGAGTCTTACCCTGTCCAATACATATACAGAGATGGAAAGTTGTCTTTCACCCAGTATCAAAAGAGAGTCCAGGCTGCACTGTTATACAAGAGTGACACCCCTTCCTCTCATTTGGCTGACTTTGGTCCACTCTGAAACCCGAACCCTTGTTTTAAAGCAAGGGATGAGACCCGAACAGAAAGAGAGAGAGAGAGACGATAACAGCCAGGTCTCTAGGCTCTGTATGGAGAAGACGAAAGATGGCTGTCAGAGATTGGCAGCAGGTTTTTATGGCTGTTATTTCAGGTGGGAAGCCAGTTTGAAGGGAGAACTGTCAAAGGGATTTTACACTGCCCTCTTGTGCTCTGATACATACTGTACATTATAGAAGTATACCGCTCTCTACCGTGTCTTTAGCTCTTGTGCTTTGGTTTTGTAAGCTTTCATTCTTATTTGCTTCCCTAGATCCAGTACCTTTATGTTAGACCTGTGGGCAATGTAGTACATTTGTCAGTGTTTGTATTTCCATATTAAGCAATATATAATTATATATTTGTGTCATGTCTTTCCAATGTTACAGTTCTGAAGTTAATATAAAAACGTCTAATGACTCAACATTGCTGCTGTTCTTGTAAAAGGTTGACAGTGGTTGAGGCTTACGCTACCGTTTGACTGTATCCTTTGCTAAAGATGAAATGTCTAAGGCTCATAACCATCTTATTTAGACAAGTTGTACAAGTGTTTAGTTTCACATTCAAATTAACCTTGGATAGTGTAACATTAAAAACAACTGCCTTGTTCCCATGTCAGTTAGTCTCTGAATTATATTTTTTCCACTGTCTTATTAAATTGTCACTGAAAGTAGTGACTTTTTGCTTTAAGAAAACAGGTGTGGGTGGCTTCCTAATCAAATAAAAACCTGTCATTGATTTGAATTGAAAATGCGGAAAACAAACAGAGAAAAACGTATCCTAAAACCTGTTCCTATTTGTGCCTTGTGCCATGTCAAAAAGGAGGGAGAGAAGAGGGAAGAGAGAAGAAATAATTGTTTGATCTGTCCTTTTGCCTGTCGCTGCCCTAATCACTCAAGACTGATTCAGAAAATGCAGGCTTGAATGTCAGAGGGCCTCCTGTGGTGAGGTAGAGCGTTTCACCCGCTCTGGACGCCCATGCCCCAGTAATCACCACTCTCTACTCCGGCCCTGGCACTCCAGCACTCCCCTGATTGAGCACCTCCATCTAACAAGGTGCTATTGCTGGAGTCGGGAGATTCTGCCAGGTTCTGACAAACCGGACGATTGTCCCTGATCATCATGGGACAATGCTTCTTTTTTCCCTTCTTTTCTTCATAGCCCAGCCATGCATAAAACTGTCCCTGAGGCCAAACACACCTGCTGCCATTTTGAATGTGAACATGACCGTGTGTGGAAATCATAACCGACCTTTTTTAAAGGTTCAGACGGAGGCAGGATTTGTGTCCTAAAAATATTAAACATGGAAAATCCTCAAACCTATAAAGTGCCATGCAAGGAAGCATTGTAAACATGACAAATGAGGATGTGAGAAATTAGACTGTCAACATACAGATCATGATCAACAAAAGAAGGGCCACATACATCTCCCATGATACAGTGAACCATTATTGGGACAGATTTAGACCAGATTTCCACTGGTGGTCCTTGGTGCTTCAGTGCATTTGTTCCCAGTTCAGTGTTTATTAACAGGGATTGTCCTGGGGGATGAGTCCCCTTGGAACTCCACTAAGGATAACAGCATTTTTATATTCACCTCTAACCCCAACTCTAGGATGTCATTGTTTCCAGTGAGACAGTCAGAGGCAAGCTATAGGGTCTCAGTTGACTTTTGTGTTGATGTTGCCTTATGCAGTCCAATTTCAGTGTCAGGTCAGTCTGAAATACTGTCCCCGAGGTTTTGCATGATTGACTTTTACATTTAGCAGACGCTCTTATCCAGAGCGACTTACAGTAAGACAGGGACATTCCCCCAAGGCAAGTAGGGTGAAGTGCCTTGCCCAAGGACACAATGTAATTTCGCACGACGGGGATCGAACCGGCAACCTTAACCACTCAGCCACCTGAATCCCGCATAATGATTCTATAAAAATGTGAAGAACTAAAAGGTTGTAATTCACATGTGATCTGATGCCCTGTAAGTGAGAAATTATATTTTCAGCAGGTTATTGTAAATGATATCCTTTTAGTGAGGCTCATTCAAGAAAATTCAATAACTGAATATTTAGTGGGGTAAAGTGAAATAAGAAAAGTTGTGCCACTCTCTACAATGCTATCATTACTCTCAAAACTCAGAACAAAGTAGCCTACTAAACAAAGTAAAGGAAAGAGTAGAATAAAAGGTTTGCGACTTTCTTTTGGCACGTTCAAATCCATATGTCAAAAGATCTAGTTGTAAGATGTAGGTATTACTACTGTATTCAGCCTTTATGATCAATTACAGCTTTTCTAAAGCTGGATTTAAAGTGTCATAGATGTCTTGGTTCATGTGGGAAATAATAGTCTTGAACAGGTCTTCAGAGACTCGAAATTCATCGTCGCCTTGCCTCGAGTTCTTTAACCCGTCATCTGTTTTCAGCTTAATATAATATTGTTGATTTAACCATGATGTATTAGGAGCTCTAGGCACTCTTCTCTTATTATGAGATGAATAGATGGTTTTCAAGGGTGTGAACTGGTGTTTCATTATTCTAGCTGACTTGACTGAGAACTATGGCAGGAACATGGTGGTCACTCCATCAATTGGAATTATATTCAATTTCTTGGGAAGGCATTTGTCAGACGGGACAGGAAGTATTAGAGGCAATGAAAGACTCTTAACTCCTGTTAAGGGCAGCACCCTATAGACTTCCCTGTCATAGAGCTATGGAAAAACGCACTGTCTCCACACGTTTCCTGTGGCAGAACACTTGCAGATCTTCCTAATTTGATGGCAAAAGTTGATTAATTGTACATTTAACTTCACGTACAGCTCTCTTCTCTCTAACAAATTAGGGCCATTAATCAATAAAGAGCATTGTAATTCCAGGTGACAGGGGACATGCTGGTTCATAATAGAAAAGGAAAGAGTATGTGCTCAAGCTTTTCTCTCCTAGTGACCACTGTGACTTAGATGTTCAGCCTGAACCTACCTAAATCCAATTAAGAGACATAATTGATTAACTTTTCGCTCACTAATAATGGGCTTTGCCATTCTGCCATTCCATGGTCCCATTCATTTTTAATGACAAGCCATTTGAGATACATCTTCTGACAAGAGAAATAGCTTTCATTGATTGTTTGTTACTTTTTCCATGTCTGCAAGTTAGCTTTGGTTATCAAATTGTTAAC
Organism: Hypomesus transpacificus; assembly: GCF_021917145.1. NCBI lineage: Eukaryota > Metazoa > Chordata > Actinopteri > Osmeriformes > Osmeridae > Hypomesus > Hypomesus transpacificus. The sequence goes on from NC_061067.1 coordinate 10,511,365, forward strand.
ACATTGTACATTTCAATTAGTTGATTGGGTTCTTATCTGAAAGGGCAGTCGTTGTAGAAAAAAAGTAAATTACGTGTTTTGAAGAATTAAGGAAAATGTTGCAAGAGCTTAACTGTCTTTTTGGTAAAGTCACAGGGATTTGATGGGTGATGCAGATGATACCACAGAGAAACACAGGAGGTGTTAGTTTGAAACACCATAAACCTGTCGAACAGTAGTGGTACTGGAGCTAGTAAGGAGATCTGTGAATAGTTCGAATAAAGTCGATTAGATATATGTAAACAGTAGATTCAAATTGGCATTTGTCTTAAAGACCATTACGTTTTTAAACAGGTGATGTATAAAATAATAAGCAGGATGTCCATCTGACCGGGCCAGCCAAATCTATTGCATGGTATGAGGTATGGGTGTGTATATTGGTTATGTTGCGAAGTTGTGTCAAAATGCCATGTGATTGTGCTGCAAAAAGAAATCCTCACAGGGACAAATAAAGTATACTTCAGTAGACGCACGTGGACTGCTCAGTTTTCCACTACCTCCACATGACACAAACACCAAAGTGGGTGTCGTTTCGAGAGAGACACAGGCAACAGTACTCTATACTGTCATACACTACACAAAGGGGGAAAAAGGTGAGAAATTATTAAATAATGATAGGAAGAAAAAAAAACAATTAAGTACTTGAGTTGTGGATAAATGACTTAAAAGGTTTGCCTGGCTACCTGAAAAGCACTTTTCTCATCCTATGCTGTCCGAGGCTGTCACATTGCCTCTGCTTCATTCAGCTTGATTAATGATAAGCTGTGGGGCACAGCTAGGAGCTCTACTCTCAATTATGAAAAAGGCAGTAACTAGTCCAGTGTTGCTGATTCCTTTATTCCACTGACAGGAGTGAAAAATAGCAATATTTCTAATCAGGGTTAAAACATTTATCACTCACTTATTGGCGTTCTGAAGGTGCCCCAGTCCATCCATCCAAGCCTGACCTATCCGTTAAGCCAGAATGTTGTGAAATACGCCCTCTTTAACCTCTATCCCTCACATTCTTTGTGCATAAAGACGACGATAAGAAGTTACTTCTTAGACCAGTGGTAATGTTGTATTTCACAGGTTTTGGATTTGCACACTAAGAACACTGAATGTCTTCAGTGTGTGATTTGTTGCAATGTATCAGAGAATGGCATTCTAAGTTGGATACTCCAAATAAACATGATGGCTTGTCATAATCTTTTGATGGTTGAGGTTAAGGTCAAGTATCCAATTCTACGCTGCATGTATTTGGGTTTGAGATATGTTAACTCAGCCAAAGAAGTAGAATGTGGGTGTTTTAGACATATCTCACATAGGACAAAATGGCATTTTGCTATTTTCTCCATGAACTGAAAGTGACTGCAAGAGACTTTACACAAGAAGATAAGTGAGTTTAATATGCACTAGAGGGTAAATAAAATATTCTATTACTGCATGCAGAAACTACTTCATAAAGAAACTAATATGGCAATTTGTGGAGCAATTTTTAATATGATTTTTATGAGGCAGTTATGCTTATGCTAATGAAGTTGTCATTTTACTTATATTCAGATGCTTATGCAGATTCCATATTTCAATTTGGGTGGATTAAAGCTAACTGTTACGAATGAATTTCATTAATGTGGGTGGATGTAAGAAAAAAAACATTTACGTGCTCCTCGGTCCCTCTTTGTGTGCTTTCTGTTCTTTTTATAGGATTATAAAGGTTGTCTTTAGTACCAGGCAAGAGGGATGCTCTTGTAGAAATGGGATTCGTCCATAACTCCAAAACAGCAGGCAACTGTTTTCCATACTGGATGCTAGGCCCATAGTAGAATTGTTAAGTAGGCACAGGAATCTTCTTCAAACGAGGGATTATATTGCAGCTGAATATCATAGATGCACTCAGCAGGCTTATACTGCATTTGGTTCTTTTGTACATTTCCCAGGGAAAAAAAGAAAGTAGGTTTGGAAAAAGTATATTCCTGTGAATGATGATGTGATATTTGTGAGCAGATAAAGTATGGACAGTTGTGTACAATGTCTAGCAGTCGTTTCCATGTTGAGAACAAGATCCACACAGCCAAATGACCCCACATGTCATGTTTTTGTACAACATGGAAATGCATTCACTGAAAATTAAACAATTTCAGAGTTCTAGGCATACATACACTGACTGTACCCTAGATCAGCAATCACCTTATAATCCTTATGTTCCAGGTTCTAAACCAGCCAAGTGCAATGTATTCGAGTTTGACTAACCCTTGTCCCTGCATTACAGGTTTATATGCCAACAAAGCATATAAAGATGTTTTTATAGTAGCTGTTAAAACATTGACTTTTATGGATTCAAAGCAAAATTATGGAAATCATACAGTTTAAAGTCAGACTAGTGAGTAGAAAATCAATGGTCAGTGTCAATATCATGTGGCCTAATTTACAGTTGAATGTGCTCATTCATATAACTCAGTTTGGCCCAGTGGTTTCAATCCTTTAATCTCATTCAGTCCCCCACTTTAAAACCTCTGAAAATACTCTAATATGATCAGACAGATGTTGGGGGATCAGGTTTATTCTTTTAATTGCAATCTACAAGTATTTCCTTTGTTTTATTTCCCTAGAATGGCCTACATAAGTGGATTAAATAATAGTCAACCGTGTCTATGACTTTAAACTACGTCCATCAACATGTTTGGTCCTTTTCTTTCAGAAAAATTATACTAATATTCAATAACTTGAAATATAATAAATGTGTATATATCTGTTTGTTAAAATGGGGTAGCCCAACTTGCCCCTTTGCAGTTACATTCCTTACTCCACATTTCTGAGGGATATGTGTGATTTGAGTGTTGGTGCAGAAAATGAATATAAAATCATGGGGATTAGAAGGCATAAAATATATTATATCCATCAATAGACGAATGAGTGACACTGAGCTGTGTCTCAAGCACCCAAATGAAACTCATACTTTTAATGATGTCATAAGCCCTGCCAAAATATCATTAAGAACTTTGACATGGAGAATGGTAAGAATGCAAAGTGTCACTCTTAAACGCTAAGATGATCCAGTCAAACTCATGCCACTCAAAATATTTGTTGGTCAAATACTTACTGTGAAGTTATTGGTATATAGCTGTTGGCAGGACCTGTTTGGACAAACTATGATTGATGAATCTATGAAGCATTTGGTTTGTATGAAGATCTCGTATGTCAGCCTTTAATTACATGTAATTTCTGATCTATACCTGATCTCATCATGCAGTTGAAAGTCCACATCTTTCATTCAACTCACATTGCCTCTACATGTCCGAGTGCCATTTTTTGTGGTCGCTTCCTTTCAATGTCAGAAGGTTTTTATTACTGGACCACTAAACCATGATTTAGTCTTTGATTGGATGAAAGCATTCAGCCCAGAATGACTGATGCTTCGGATTATGAAAGATGAGTATTTTAATTTGCCTCATCCATGGTCATTGGTTTCTTTATTTGATGAGTATTTTATTGATACATTCAAGCATCCTCTAGTTATGGAATGAAATCTCCATGCACAGTAAAAAGGTTGTCCCTACTGTCTCGCTCAGCAGACAACAAGGAATTGTAAATAAACAGCCTGCTCTCCAGACTTTCTGAGATGGGCATCACTGGCACTGCACTCCAGTGGATCTCATCCTACCTGTCGGGAAGATCCTACCAGGTCTCCTGGGGAGGCAAACTGTCAGGCCCACGCCAGCTCTCCACTGGTGTCCCACAGGGCTCCGTCCTTGGTCCCCTCCTCTTCTCTCTGTACACCACCTCACTTGGACCAATCATCACCTCCCATGGCTTCTCCTACCACTGCTACGCTGACGACACGCAGCTGTACCTGTCATTCCCTCCGACCGATCCGGGGATCTCAGCTAGGATTGAGGCCTGCCTCGCAGACATCTCCGCCTGGATGACTGAGCACCACCTCCAGCTGAACCTTGCCAAAACGGAACTTCTCATCATCCCGGCCAAACCCTCCATCTCCCATGACTTCTCAATCACCCTGGGATCTGCGACGGTGACCCCCTCATCCTCTGCCAGGAACCTTGGGGTTACCATGGATGACGAGCTCTCCCTCACGGCCCACATTGCTGCGGTCTCCCGGTCGTGTAGATTCACCCTCTACAACATCCGGAAGATCAGGAGATACCTGTCTGAGCACTCCACCCAGCTGCTTGTCCAAGCACTTGTCCTCTCCAAGTTGGACTACTGCAACTCGCTGCTCGCCGGTCTCCCATCATGCGCAACCCGCCCTCTTCAGAGAATTCAGAACGCAGCGGCCCGTCTGGTCTACAATCTACCCAGACGCTCCCACGTTACCCCGCTCCTCATCTCCCTCCACTGGCTACCCATAACGGCCCGCATCAGATTCAAGACCCTGGTACTGACCTTCAGAGCAGTGAACGGGACTGCGCCCGACTACATCAAGTCTCTCCTGCAGCCTTACACCCCCACCCGCCACCTACGGTCTTCTTCAGACAACCGCCTGGTGGTCCCACCTCTCAAGACCGCCCGGTCCCAGCACAAGCTCTTCTCCTGCCTGGCACCCCAGTGGTGGAATCAACTCCCCACCTCCATCAGAGACACGGACTGTCTCTCCACCTTCAAGAAAAGGCTCAAGACGCACTTGTTCCGGGAGTACAATGGTACTTAGGAATGGTTTGCTGAACCCAACGCTAGTTTCCTCAAGGTTCACAATGACTCTTGCTTAGACTGTTGCTCTTGTTGGTTAGTGGTAGCTGATTTAAACTGTTGTATTCTTTTTTTAGTTAATCCTATTTTTATTGCTTTCCTACAGGTACACCTGCACTTAGAGATTAATGTTGTGTAATTTTAACTTGTTTAACTACATGCTCTTATGGTTTCTTCCCTTTAGCACTATTTTTTGGTTGTTCACAATATGTACTTCTTGTTTTTGACTACCCGCAATGCTGTGGGGCTATCTTGTTGTTATTATCAGTGACCTATGCACTTTGTGAAGATCTTTTTGGAAGTCGCTTTGGATAAAAGCGTCTGCTAAATGAATAAATGTAAATGTAAATGTAAACAAAAATTGCAGTTCCGACCACATTTAAATGATTTAAAATAATCCAAGTGTGAATTTGCTGTACAAAAAGATATGTTTTTAAAATGGCATGTGTGCATGTCTTAAACTAGGATTAGGCCTATATTTTGCCTAGATTATTGTATTTTTCAATTTGAGTGGGTTTGAAAGGTCAAATAGGTGAGTTACAGTCTAAAGCATGTCTTTCAAAACTATATTACACAATCTATCCTTGCTAACTGCAAACCTTTTCTTGGTTGAAAAGTGGATCAATATTTCTGTTGATATTTGAAGTATTTAAAATGTAACCTTTTAATGTTAAGCTCTCAACAAAAAAATGACTTGGCACATTTTGATCTTTGACTAGCTTTGAAAACTTTAAAAACTGCTAACAAAGGTCTGTCTCTGAGCATCTATTCTTGGCTGTGGCTCCTCAGTAGTTCCCAGTGCCCAGCAGGCAAGGGTGGTGATAGAGCCTGTTGGCAGGCCAAAGCAGGGCTGGCTCATGTTGTGCCATCACCCTATCGCCTCCTGCCATCTCCACCAGTCCATATGGGATCTCAACCATTAGCTTTTTCTATAAGACCCGTAGCCCGGGCCAAAGAACCACCCATCAAGATCTCAGTGAACCCGCACTGACTTAAATCAATACAATTTTTGCCTTTGTCAATTAACATGGTCAACTTTTATTGTGAGAAGGTTCTGTTTATATATATCTCAAATTTATTGGGGTTAGTAGATGCTGTGAATCGTTTTATCATCTGGTGTTGATTAGAATTTAGCAGGGACCAAAGGCATTCAAACTGAAGTCCATCCTTGACTGCAAAGTTATGTTCAGAGATGATTGATTTGAGTCCTTCTCCTTGCCAATCGATAAGCCAAATTACTTTCAGTCGTCTCATAGCCACATATGTAGACTTGCAGCTATAAGGCTGTGCACTAAACCCAACTCAAGATTGGTGGACAGAATCGAGCAGTAGGTTTTCTGTGAGGTTAGTTTGCCAAAGAACCTTCTCTTCTTTATTTCTTGGCGTAGAACTGATTAATTCTGGATAATAATAGACCCAAGAAGTGGAAAAAAACACCTCACCTTGGCAGGCTCTTGCCGGACCTGCGGCCTCTCTCTCCCTCTCTCTTACACTTTCAGGAGCTGTCGCTTTGAATCGGCAGAAAGCAACCAGGCTGAAAATTCCCCACTGACTGGAGAGGAGTCGTTGGCCAGGCTTTCCTTGTCACTGGGAGTTAAGGCAGTCACTGATCCTAATGCTTACACTGTTGTTGCAGCATTCCGATTTTTAATCGCTGCGTGACTTGTCGGATTTAATATGGGCAACCAGGGAAGATTGATCAACATACCAATAATGAGGGTGTCACAAGCTGCCAATTACTTCCTGTGTTTAATTATATGGTTCCGGGATTTTTTTCTTTTAGGATGGGGGGGAAGGGGGGGGGGGGCTTGAGATATGTTGTAAACATTTATGCTTTCACCCCTAGTATCAGCCTTGCTGCCTAAGTGAAAAAAGTCGGAACATGGTTAGAGTGGTCGCTAAGGTTACCATGAGCTCTCTCTCTCAGGTCATCTCACGCAATCACAGCACTATAGAACAATCTCAACCTTACTGGCTACTCAATCTATAATGGGCTTGCCATTTCACCAAAGCGAGGTCAAGTGGGGGAAAAAATAAAGAAAAAAACAACATAACTCTAACAGTAGTTAAGAAAGCCAACCTTTCAAGGGCTGACTCCAGTCATGTGTCCACCAGTGAGATGCATTAAAGCCTGCAAGTAAGATGTGAGATACTTTGGGCAGGATGATACATGAAAATAATTGGCTTTTGTATGGCTTACCTGTCTGCCCAACTTCAACCATAACATCCAACACCTACAAAATCCAAGTAACCAATCATCAGAATTCTCAAGTTCATTTTCTGTACTAATTGATGTTAAAATGATTGAGGTTAGAATGAATAAGTGTGTGACTGTCAGAGAGAGAGAGAGAGAAAGAGTGGGGTTGTGGGGGAGGGGGTGATTTAAAGCAAGAAAAGGTGTGTGGAAAAGAGGTTGGCCTTCAGGCTGGAGTGTGTTCTGTGAGACGGCTCTCTATTCTCTAATCCTTTGTGTATGAGAAGGTCAAGAGGCAGGCAGACTCCTGCTGTCGTGGCTGGGTGGAGTGAGAACAGGAGAGAGCCTGCCACAGACTATCTGCCCGGGAACCAGCCTCTGTCAAGTCCTATGTTCTACTCATTGAAACCAACAGGCACTGGTCTTTGCTATGCCCTTGCTGCAATATGTATATATATATATAAATATAGGACATATGAACTATATATATATATATACAAATATAGTTCATCCATAGCATAATCAAAACATGTTGTCAATACTTTTTGTACAGGATAATGGAAATGAAACAAAAATCGCTAAAATATGTTTGTTTGTGTCAAAAATATAACAACACACCTTTTTCTGTTTACAGAGAAAGACACAGTAAACACACAAAGATTTGCAGCTTCATGGATTTCTTAAAAATATTGTTCTTTTTACACTTCTTACATCCTAACTTATTTTCGGCCGTTACAAGTAACATTAAAGTGGGCATTTCAGTAGTAATCCACAGCCTTCTATTAGTAGATTTCCCTTTATCTATCTAAAAGACCAGACATTTTTTAACTTGTGCCCAGTAATGGTTTGCACAACAATGGCAAGTTGCTAGCTTCAAAGGGGGTTGGAAATCAATAAGCCATTTTTCAAAGTTTATTTTTCATATTTCATTTCTAAGGGGTGCTAATAAAACCTGTGTTAAAACCTTTTAGGTGTGAAACAGCACAATCATCTCTGTGACATTTTTGGAGAGACCCTGTGGTCCCCTGTGGACCCAAAGGTCTTCCAAAGGCGCCAGTGTGTGTCTGTCGGTTTTATTAATAAACAACACTCATTAAGGGAAGGCTGGGAGTACCCTTTGGCTAAATATTGCCATGTCTCTTCCTTCTTTTGTGTGATAAGACGAACCCTGGTGATTCCTTGCATGGGTCCCAAAGCTACAGGGGAATTTCTCTCAGAACCTGCCCCCTTCAGCTCAATTCCTCCCCGCATTTCCGAAAGCTTTTCATTCGTATCCCCTGGAAACCGCTCCGCATTCTTTACACTCTTTCCTTAAAAAGAAGAGATAGAGAGAGAGAGAAGAAGAGGACGAGAGAAAAAAGGCCCATATACGTTTGGCTATGCCCTTTGATCACGTTATCTTTAAAACAGATGGCTGACCACTGTGCTGTTTGTGTCAACACATGCTCGTTTTAAAAAGGGTGATCCAGGATCAGCTTTTAGCATCTCTTGAAACCCATGAATCACAAATCGTACAAAGAAAGAGCTGATCCTTATGTATGCTTACAGAGCTTTTATGCCTCACAGACTGCACCCTAGGCTTTTCATCATAATATCCGTGTCTACGTTTCTCTTTTTACCATCCCCTTTTCCCCAGAATCTTCCACACCTCACCAAAATACAGTGCAGATGAAATCTACTAATGTGATTATTGTTCAATTACAAAAGCTCATTGGTTTTCAAATCCCCTGAGATTTTCCATTTATGTTTAACAGTACCAGATATTATATCATTTTGACATTAGTTGGCTTGGTTTTTGCATTGCATATATGATGAAGTGTGTAATTTTACAGAAATAAAACTGTGTCTTGGGAGTGAAAGGGGCTGGAGGGATTTTAAAATGAGTGGGTATGTTTAATCTTTCAATCCATATTTGTATGAGGAGATGAGAAGGCTTTGCTAGAAACCTACATCAAAAGGATGTCAGAAGTCATCAAAGCCATGTGAGTGAATTGACATGCTCTTTCATGTTCTCTGAAGTGGTCATTTATGTTTTAAAATGTCATTACCTTTTTACACAGTCAACCTCTTCTGACTGGTGTCATTTCAGATTGTCTTGCTATATAATTGGTCAAGAAAGACAAATTAGTTGTACCAAATCAATATCCAGTTGCCCAAGTAGACAACATTAGCATAAAAGCCTTATAAAACCATTGTGTGATGAACTTGATATCATTAAATCTCCATTCCATTAATTCATATCCATTTCACAGTCCTAATAATTATGGTGCAGTACATTGGAGAACTCTTATTTACTACTACATATTTTCATTATAATCGCTGGATTCTTCGGAAATTACCTTTTTCTTTTAAACTCGCCAACATCAACCTAGCATTCAACATCAACAGCTTAGCAACCTCTTATTACAGGACAAGAGGACACTTTTCTGAGGTCACTTTTGTGGGACAGGGTGTTATGACGATGAATGACAGCGCACCTCTTTAGAAGACAAAACTATTCCCCATTGCCTCCTTGTGGTTGCTATGGTGGTGTTGAGGGCAATTTAAGCGTCACCATATTCACCAGGGGGGCGCCCTTTTGGGTAAGTGGCTTTGCGCTGGAAAGCTGATGCCTGCCACAGCCATCAAGGTTGTTGTTGCAGGAGGCTCTTTTAGCATCAAATCGCCGCGTTAAGAGATGAACGTTGGTGGTGGAGTGAAAAAGAGTGACATGGAGGAGGAGAACTGCATGGGGATCGGCGCATGGAAATGGTCCTTGTGAATGTTGCTTACACAAGAACATGCAGAAATATTTCTTAATCAGTCAAGTCCTCCCAAGCTGACACCTCTTGTGAAGGGCCCTATGACAACTCCACCAATAATAGACCAGTTCAGCCCTAAGGGAGCGACCCCCCCCCCCCCCCACAAACCTCCCCATTTGAGACTCGTTGGTTCTAAGGTTTTTCGTGACAGATGTCCTCAAAATGACTTGCTTGTGTTTTGCATAAAGCGCTGTATCCGTCTTCCAGGGAGCACCTTACCCTCTATTAAATGTGTACCAGTGAATCTGCGTGTTTTGCATTTCAGAACAATGCACATGTTAAACGGAAGGTGATCTTAATAGGATTTGGTGCGGTTGTGGACCAGAGATTTAGCAGCTTTACATTGCTGCACTATTCCCTCATCAAAACAGGGGTGTTTTTTAATCTGGACCGGATTAGTTACCAAGACAAGGTTGAAAGTAAAATACATACAAAAATGCTTTCCACACCCACTTAGTTTTAAAGGAATGAGGCGACAAATCAGCCTAGCATGTACAGTACCTGATAGGAAATGCTAAGCAATTAACCCACACACTTTTTCATACTTTTTCCAATGGACATGTAATTTGACAATCAATATAATGTTTTGTACTGAGACCATGAATGTAACTTTTCAGATATGGTATTTGCCAGTTTAAGCATAGTTGACTAGTGCTATCAGTGTCATCATGGGTTCCATGGAAACGCTCCAGAGCTCGTGAAAGATTCACAGCATGGTAAAGCAAATCACAAATACCTCAAGTATCAGAATGTGGTCCACCTTAGGCTGGTAATTATCTAATCCCTACAGTAATCAAAATTCAATACATCAGATAATGACAGGTAATCAAGAGAGTCCCTGTTGCATATCTCACATTTGGACAGGTATAACTATCTACATAAAAAGCATGCAATGCAAGATATGCAATGCAAGCATGCAATGCAAGAAGAATGCAAGATATTAATGATAAAGTATGGTATCTTAACTCACTTATACAAATGATCAGCAGTAACCAATTGTTTGTTTGTATTTTTGTCTGTTTGATGTAAATTGTTGCCTGAAGCCTTACATAATTGTGACTGGGGTTGGTGACAGAGAGGGGGCAGGGGCTGGAAAAAAGTAATTGCATACAGATCCTATAAATTAATTTGTAATGAAATTCAGTAAATTTTCCATGACAGCTGGCCACGCTTGTTCGTGAACGCAATTGAGGGTAAAAGGAGTCCTTGTGAAGGTGGACAAAGAAGAACTATCATCTCCAGCGTGTGGTGTTTCAACAGGGCCAAAAGAGAGAGAGTGCAACTGACACGTCAACAAAACCCGGTGGTCTTCCTGTATGGGACTGTATCAATTACTGACATCCACAAGGCCCCAGACATGTGTTCCATCTCTTCAACCTGAAAGGCCTCTGCCCCTGGCCTTTGTAGAGGGGATTGTTCTAAGTACTTCTCTGTTCTCACTCTTTCTTTGTATGTGAGCATGTGTGTGTGTATTTGTTTGTGCGAGTGAGAGAGAGTGTGTGTGGAAGGTTAGTGTGTGAGTGTTGTGTGTGAGTCTGCATCAGTCTGCACTCACTCAGCTTTCCACATGAAAGTCTGTGTCATATTGCCATAAAAAAAGAAACTTATGATATGATACATACAGTGCCCTCCAAAAGTATTGGAACAGTGAGGCGAATTCCTTTATTTTTGCTGTAGACTGAAAACATTTGGGCTTGACATCAAATAATGAACGTGAGACCAGAGATCAACGTTTCAGCTTTTATTTCCAGGTATTTACATCAGGATCTGATGCACAACTAAGAAAATATCACATTTTGTTTGAATCCACCCATTTGTCATGTGATCAAAAGTATTGGAACAGATATACTTAAAACATATTTAAGTGAATAAGACTTAATATTTAGTTGCAAATCCTTTGCTTTCAATAACTGCAGCAAGTCTGTGACCCATTGACGTCACCAAACTTTTGCATTCTTCCTTTTTGATGCTTTCCCAGGCTTTCACTGCAGCCTCTTTCAGTTGTTGTTTGTTTTGTGGGGTTCCTCCCTTCAGTCTCCTCTTAAGCAGGTAAAATGCATGCTCTATAGGGTTTAAGTCTGGAGATTGACTTGGCCAGTCTAATACCTTCCATTTCTTGCCCCTGATGAACTCCTTTGTTGTTTTGGCAGTGTGTTTTGGGTCGTTATCTTGCTGCATGATGAAGGCTCTGCCAATCAGTTTGGTTGCATCTTTCCTTAAATTGGCAGACAAAATGTTTCTGTAGACTTCCGAGTTCATTTTGCTGCTGCCATCATGTGTTACATCCTCAATGAAGATTAATGAGCCCGTCCCAGAAGAAGCCATGCAAGCCCAAGCCATGACATTACCTCCACCGTGTTTCACAGATGAGCTTGTGTGTTTGGGATCATGAGCAGTTCCTTTCTTTCTCCAAACTTTAGCCTTTCCATCACTTTGGTAAAAGTTAATCTTTGTCTCATCAGTCCATAAAACTTTGTCCCAGAATTTTTGAGGTTCATCTATGTACTTTTTGGCAAATTCCAGCCTGGCCTTCCTATTATTCTTGCTAATGAGTGGTTTGCATCTTCTGGTGTAGCCCTTGTACTTTTGTTCATGAAGTCTTCTGCGAACAGTAGATAGTGATACCTTCACTCCTGCCATCTGGAGGTTGTTGCTGATCTCACTAACAGTTGTTTTAGGGTCTTTCTTTACAGCTCTTACAATGTTTCTGTCATCAACTGCTGATGTTTTCCTTGGTCTACCTGTTCGACGTCTGTTACTTAGTACACCAGTAGTTTTCTTCTTCTTCAGGACATTCCAAATGGTTGTACTGGCTATGGCCAATGTTTCTGCAATGGCTCTGATTGATTTTCCATCTTCTCTAAGACTCACAATTGCTTGTTTTTCACCCAAAGACAGCGCTCTGGTTTTCATGTTGTTTTCACCTCTGAATACAGTCTGCATAGACAAAACCTATCTTACCCAATCTGAACCTGAGTGTAGACATTCAGTGGTATTTATTGATTGAATAATGTATGTAATAGGACACACCTGGGCAACAAAACACACCTGTCAGTCACATGTTCCAATACTTTTGCTCACGTGACAAATGGGTGGGTTCGAACAAAAAGGTGATATTTTCTAATTTGTGCATCAGATCCTGATGTAAATACCTGGAAATAAAAGCTGAAACGTTGATCTCTGGTTTCACATTCATCGTTTGATGTCAAGCCCAAATGTTTTCAGTCTACAGCAAAAATAAAGGAATTGGCCTCACTGTTCCAATACTTTTGGAGGGCACTGTATATACAGTGAACATACACACAGCCTTGTAATCAATTTAAAATTAACTCAATTAATTTGAATATCCATTAAGATTTCCACTGTCCTGACAAAAACCTTTGGTAGCTTTCCTCACTAAATCCGAACAGCCTTTAAGTGGCTGACGAGGTATCAGCTGTATTTATTTATGAACTCCCATTCCTACCTCACAAGCTTCATGGGAGTTGACATCATATTTCTTTTGTTTACTCTGTAGATTTTACTCTGATGTGTACAAGGCAGCTTTCCAGACATGTCTCAGAGTTTATAAATTTTTCTTTTCATATAGATCTGCCCAGATCAGTGAAAAAGGCGAATGTCACATAAGGTTGAGCAATCTAATTGCATGTGCATGCCATTGTCCCCTTGTTTCAACTCCTTACACCTAATCATGGTGCTGGTTGCGCGTCTGTGCTTTCCACCGTGTCTCCCTTGCTTATCACAAGGTCGAGGGTCCCCACCGGTTAGCTGCTTTGACGAGGTACCCTAGTCTGTCCCCTAGCCCGGGAGAACAGCCCTTCACCTCATCTCAGTGTCAAACTTTAACCTTTCTCAACTTTAATTACGTTAAGTAAGTTTGGAGTGTGCCCCGGTGCTGTCTGCCTGACTCAGCGCTCTGCTTGTGCTGATGGGAAGCCTGCATGTGTGCCACAGCCCCCGCTGCCTCTGACACACTGACGCTACGTTGGCCTGACGCCGGGAAAGGACGCCTGCCCTGCTTTTGGACCATGAAGATGCACACACATACAAGCATGCTGACACACTGGATCCAGGAGTACGGAATTACGCACACATGCAAACATGGAATGAGGGTATTTTCATTTAGGTTTGTAAATGTGCATATGTGGATTAGTGTGCATTGTGTATTTGCTCACAATTGTGTTTGTACTGTACATGTTTGAAGAGCATCATAAAGACAATTGGAAGCAGTCACCAAAGGTTAATAAGCTGAGGTGGAGAGGGATCCTTTCATCATGCTCAAAAAGATAACCGTCTTTCATCATGGCGAGGATGACCTTTTTATTCAAACCTTGCATCATTGCAAAAGGGATGGTGCAGTAGCTGTGTGTGTTTGTATGTCTATACAGTAGGCAGCATACTGTATTTGTGTGTTTTTACTCATCGGTCTCTAGCAACAGGGAGACAGTTTGCTTTATGTGACATCATAAGCATAATGTTGCTTCTTTCACGTAATAAATTCCCCTGTATGCTGGTTGGTACAAAAACTGGCAATGTGAAGAAGTCAATGACTCCTACAGTCATCCCTCGCAGTGACACTTAATACCTCAATCTTAACTTAATTGTTTCTGTGATTTAAGAATGACATTTTTACTTGAAATAGTTTCCCCCAGTTTCCCCTCAATGTTGCATACATCAATAAGTGTAAGAAGCTTTTGCAATAGGACTGTAACCTCAATATGCAGCATTCTTTCTGCTTAGGCATCAATTTGAACACACGTATCAAGCGTCTGACTCAGACATGCTCATTGATCCACAGGTTGTCGATTGCGCCCCTCACATTTCAACCCTTGTCATAATGGGCCTTTCTAGAACCGTCTCATTTTGACGATGAATTGGATTTCCTAAGAAAGCCAAAAAGGGGTTACTGTGGTAACTGCATGGACTGTCAATCACACGCAATCAGCCTTTTTTCTCTTTGCTCATTGCTTGATGTGTCGAGATTAGGACCATCACCACGGGGGGCTTCAAAACACTCAGAGGAAATGAAGACCCGTGTGGAAGTTCTTACGTCTGCTGTTTGGAAACTTTACAGAGCGTGACCCCTTAGGCTTTGACTTGCTCACAGCTGAGCGCCATTTAAAACATCTTCCTATCACCCTGCCCATTGTAAAGTGCTCTTTATCTTTCCCTGGATTGTCAAAGTTCAAATCAAAGCTTTCACAGATCTACATACTCTTCTTAGAACTAATCTTAGAGCTGGAGCTATTGGTGGTGAGAATCTCTTTAATTGTGAAGGTGTGTGGTTCTTAAAGTTCTCTCTTAAGCAATAAGGTACGAGAGGCAGTACTTTATCGTCAATAAAGTACGTGTTCCAGGCTTTGGCAGCACTCCGCTGCGTGTCGGGCCAAACAACACCCTGGAACACGTACTTTATTGACGATAAAGTACTGCCTCTCGTACCTTATTGCTTTTATAATACGGTTACCAGCGACATTATACATAGTAAATAAATTGTAAGCTGCATTTCAGCACAAAATAGTTATAGCCAACAAACGTGTATCGCATTTCAGTAGCCGAGAGAAATAGTCCCGTACGTGTGGCTGTTGCTATGCAACGGACAAACGGCATTGTGAACATCCCGTTTGTTAGCCTAGCTAGCTAGCTACAGATCTCGCACCATCTCATTCATTCCCAGCTCATTTAATAAAAAGTTGCCTTTAAAATAACAACAATGACAATGGGACACTTTCAATAAAATAATATTTAATTCAAACATTAGGCCTAAATATTCTAAATCAATCATAAATCTTTCGTAGGTACTGGGTACTAGAAACTATAGTTACGAGTGACATGGGACTCGATAGACTAACATTACAAGACAAATGTAGCCGTTTAGCTCCATAGACTCCCATTCAACATGCACTCGCTCGCGATTACCCCCAGTGGAACTCTTGTGGAACTGCAGCCAAATTCGGTACAATGGGGCTTAATAGGGAGTGGCAAGGCTCTCCTTAAAAAGGCTCTGACATTAGCAGGGCTGCCAACTTAGTAGCAGAGCTGTCAACTCTCACGGTTTCGCCGTGTGACACACGCATTTCGACCATTTCCAAAAATACAAAAATACACATTTCTAGTTCAGATTGCTGAAATTCAGATTGCGGAAATTCTGTCCGTAAAGGCCGATGTAAATCGTCCTTTACTGTTTACAACGTTAGCTTGGCTACTGGTTTGACGTTGCCTTTTCAGCGTGAGATACACAAGGTGTGGCGTGAGAGCGTGAGAAATGGTCGAAATGCGTGTGTCACACGGCAAAACCGTGAGAGTTGACAGCTCTGCTACTAAGTTGGCAGCCCTGCTAATGTCAGAGCCTGTTTCGAAGGTTAAATGAAAGAGTACTTATGTCCTTTTGATGTCTTACAGGGTGAGTCGTTGTTGCCCATAACACGCTAGCATTCTGCTAATGAATGCTGATTGGTTAGTGAAGGACTGATACGACTAGAGCTCCCGCTTGATGGCATCCAAAGCGGAATCAGAATGTCAGAGCATTATCAATATTAGCAACAACATTAGCAAGCCAAAACTCTTTCTAGCATGTGTATTGACAGGGAGAGCCTAACCTGTCAGCTGTGTTGTCGAAGCCTTGAGAGAAAAAGGGAAGAGACCATAGCTTGCCGTAAAGCAGTAGCTCTGGTCGTATGATGTGTATGACGTCAATGACATTTTCAAAGGCTTTTTAGAACAGAAAGGCGACTTAAAAAAAAATTAAAATCTTTAATTTTACTTAAAATCTAACAGCCAGCAGCATGTATTTTTTTTGCCTCCCCTTTCGAATTCAGAATTGAAATTACTAGACAAAAAATTATATCCTGAGAAAAGTGGATTTTGAGGGGTACCGCTCCATAGACCTCCATTCATTCTGCACTCGCTCGTTAGCGCCCTCACATGGAACTGCAACCAGTTCAGAACCCGGAAGTTTCCCGAGAGTGGCAGTTCTCTCCATAGATATATTTATAAACAATAAATATCTTACGGCGGAGTCTAGAACGTCCGCACATGGCGGCCATCTTGCTACAGGGAACTCGCTCACCCATAACATTAGGTTGGTGCTACATGTACTTTTTAAATAACCATAACTTGCTCAATTTTCAACCGATTTAAACGGTTTGGTTTGTTATCAATGTCAGAGATGTAGCTATGCCACTGCATACTTATGAAAAATTATGTAATACAAAAATAAATATAATAGAAGTATGCAGTGGTCTCTGGACCAATAAGAACAGCGTATTGGTCCAATTATAAACCTTTTTTACCACCTGAAGCAAAATCACTCGTTGGAACAAGCAGAAAGTGTGAGTTTGCGCCAAGGTATTGATAGGTAGGCTATTGATAAAAAGCAAGGTTTTAAAAAGCTTAAGTTACCCCTCTACACAAAAAACCCTCCCGTAACCCTGCCGTCCTCAAGAACTACAGACTGGTATCACTGTTGCCCTTCTTTTCTAAAACAATTGAACGTGCTATATCCAACCAACTGTCAAACTTTCTCTCTCAGAACAACCTGCTTGACCCCAACCAATCGGGCTTCAAGACCAGCCACTCCATAGAGACTGCCCTCCTTTCAGTCACCACTGCCCTCCAGTCTGCCAGAGCGGCTTCGAGGTCATACGTCATCATTCTGCTGGACCTTTCTGCAGCGTTTGATACGGTTAACCACCAGATCCTGCTCTCCAGACTTTCTGAGATGGGCATCACTGGCACTGCACTCCAGTGGATCTCATCCTACCTATCGGGAAGATCCTATCAGGTCTCCTGGGGAGGCAAATTGTCAGACCCTCGCCAGCTCTCCACTGGTGTCCCACAGGGCTCCGTCCTTGGACCCATCCTCTTCTCTCTGTACACCACCTCACTTGGACCAATCATCACCTCCCATGGCTTCTCCTGCCACTGCTACGCTGACGACACGCAGCTGTACCTGTCGTTCCCCCTCGACCGATCCGGGGATCTCAGCTAGGATTGAGGCCTGCCTCGCAGACATCTCCGCCTGGATGACCGAACACCACCTCCAGCTGAACCTCGCCAAAACAGAACTTCTCATCATCCCGGCCAAACCCTCCATATCCCACGACCTCACCCTGGGATCTGCGACGGTGACCCCTTCATCCTCTGCCAGGAACCTTGGGGTTACCATGGATGATGAGCTCTACCTCACGGCCCACATTGCTGCGGTCTCCCGGTCATGTAGATTCACCCTCTACAACATCCGGAAGATCAGGAGATACTTGTCTGAGCGCTCCACCCTGCTGCTTGTCCAAGCACTTGTCCTCTCCAAGTTGGACTACTGCAACTCGCTGCTCGCCGGTCTCCCAGCAAGTGCAACCCGCCCTCTTCTTCTTCTTCAGACAACCGCCTGGTGGTCCCACCGCTCAAGACCGCCCGGTCCCAACACAAGCTCTTCTCCTGCCTGGCCCCCCAGTGGTGGAATCAACTCCCCACCTCCATCAGAGACACAGACTGTCTCTCCACCTTCAAGAGAAGGCTCAAGACGCACTTGTTCCGGGAGTACAACGGTACTTAGGAATGGTTTGCTAAGAGCGTCTGCTAAATGAATAAATGTAAATGTACATGTAGCACCAACCCAATGTTATGGGTGAGCGAGTTACCTGTAGCAAGATGGCCGCCATGTGTGGACGTTCAACTCCGTTTTCCGGCAACGCGGACGAGACATCTAGTGTTTATATATATCTATGGTTCTCTCTATATTAGACATTCTCTGAAGATACCTTGAAATACGTCACATAACGGTCATTTTTCAAGAGAGCATATGAGTTGCCTTGCTGTCTCAATGACGGCAGGTATTACCCATAACGCTGTGCGCGGGGTTACCGTGAGCAACAAGTTAAACAGAATCCTTTGACCGCCATTGCTCTAAGTTTTTACAAATCATATTTCAGCTAAACGGTACTTGTAAATCAGCATCTGAATTAAAATGTAACGCCTAATTTGTAAATTTGATCCGACTTTTCGATAACGTTGTTAGCATCGCAGTGCAGACACTAGCTAGTTGCTGCATTTGATCATAATCCTATCAAATGAGTGAAATACAAACACAAATGTTATGAGCTATTGAGCCTATATTAAACACAAGTTTAAATACAGTTTAACTTGACTTAGTGTGACAATACAGTTGCGTGACAATAAACTCAATGCAATCAGATTGCCGTCTGACAGAGCGCGCTAGTGCGAGCACTTAAGTACACGCAGCGCGATGACGTACATCCTGTCTTAAAGTTTTTTTCAATCGCTAAGAAGCGCTTACCCATACTTCGGATACTTTTTCTAAACTCTTAACACAGACTGACACCTACAAAACACAATTGGCCAAATGGATAATTTTCTTCTCAAAAACACATTTTGTTAAATATATACTAACTCTCCATTTCAAGACAGAACACATGTTTCTCTGCACACACTGACTTTACCAAAACACTAGAAATCTGACTCAAAATGAAAATATTCTGTCAAAGAATAACATTTGTTTTCACTTCAAAAGGTACATGCAGTCAATCAAAGTACACCAGGTTTCAAAATACTGGCCATTGTTGACATTATAAAAACTGCATAAACTTATGTTTCAGGTATTTGCATGGAAAACATGCAATCCACCTTTTACACAAAATTTCTTGGTTGGGAACTGTATGTCCACATATACAATAATGTTCACATTCAAACACATTTCAGTGAAAAGCAAATCAGTTCTTTTTTTTCTTACTGTTTACTACGTAAAGGAAGTACAGTAGAAACATAGTATACAGTAATAGAACAGAAAAAGTTTTACAGTAATGCTTACAGTGAACAAAATATTGGTTTGTTGAAAGATGCGTATAATGGAGGCAACCATTGACCGCCTCAACTTGGGTTGCACTCTTTCACCAGCCTCTCTTAGTGAAAGACCGTGGTTGATTACATGGTCAATGATAGTGGTACGAAGTTCATCACTGACTGCTGTTCTTGCAGCCCTTGGAATGCCACCACCATGCATTCTTACACCTCTACCTTGCCCTCTCCTTGGGCCTGGTCTTATCCCCAGCCCTGCTCCTCTCACTGTACCTGCACCTCTCCCTCCATCTCTCACTGGGCCTGCTCGAATCTCCCTGGGCCCCTTGCTCTTCCTCGTCCAACCATTACAGTGTTTGTATTTGTCTGTTTCTGTTTCCTAAATCCAAAAACATCTCTCCTCAAAGTCCTTCTTTTATAGTAATTGAAGGAAATAACCCCTGCCACTGAGTCTAAGCTACACTGGAATCAGCTTGGGTTGGCCCACTTTACCCAACATAAATCAGCTGTGTGTCCATTTTTCAATTGTCTTTTTTTTTTTTTTTATGAGATATGTTGTTTTTGAACTAATATCATTGCAGAAGCAGATGTTTTTATACTGTATCTAAGGTTTGGATACTTGTTTTTGCTATTGTGGGATGTTGTGTGTTAACTTTCATAAATACTACGCAAACACTCCATCATTTTGTTGGGAGGTATAGGTTGTCTGTTAAGAAAATGTAAGCGTTGTGGAAATGTCTTCACTGACAGCATATTGTGTGAAAAAGACATGAAATATGTGAATTGTATGGCCAAAAAAGACTGATGCTGTGCTAATTGTGTTAAGAGTTTAGAAAAAGTATCCGAAGTATGGGTAAGCGTTTCTTAGCGATTGAGAAAAACTGTAATAGACTGTTTGAAATCAATGCTTTGGAGATACCTTCCCTCGAAAAGACCTGTCTAGTTAGACACCTGTCTAGTAAGAGATCAAGGATTAAGACAGCTATCTAAGATTTCGAACACAGCCCTTGCTTCGGAACGGCATTGTGACGTCAGGTAGGCCAGTATTTGGCCCTAGGACACTATCTGGCCTGAGATTCATTTCCGGGAGGTACCCCCCCCCCCCCCCCGCCCCCCCCCGGGGACGCAATCCGCACGCATGATGTACCCCCTCAACCAGCTCGTGCAACCAATCCCCCCCCCCCCCCCCGGGACGCAATCAGGACGTGCGATATGCACTTGTTTCGACCATAAATGGCCATTGCACAGTCTCGCGCTCGCTCTAAATACAAAATCCCAGAATTCTGGGAGATTGTATAGCATTTGCGGGTGTCCGGGAGCCGCTATTGAGATGCGGTAGACTACCGGAACTTCCGGGAGACTTGGGATGTCTGACTAGTGATGGGGGAAACGAAGCTTTCCGAGGCAACAAGCTTTTTGACACAATTGTGTCGAAAAAGTATTGCTTTTTCGAAGCGTTCGATACATCTACCATACATCTACGAGAGGCAGTACTTTATCGTCAATAAAGTACGTGTTCCAGGGTTTGCCGGCACTCCGCTGCGCGTCGGCCCTAACAACACCCTGGAACACATACTTTATTGACGATAAAGTACTGCCTCTCATACCTTATTGCTGAAATAATGCACACCCCGGAATTCCCTCAATTCAACCAATCAGAATGCTTGATTTTATCCACCTGCATTATAACGTTTAATTAAGAACACCTCACACCCAGTGCTCATTGCCAATGGCTAATGTGACATAGTGGATTGAGCTGTATCTATGCAATCAAGCAGTACAATCAGATACAGGAGCATGTAATATTAACAAATAGGACTGAATATTTGAATGGCCAAGCAGTCCTTCTATTGTAATGGTTATGAGTTATCTTAGTACAAGCACCTCAGTATCAAATGTCACAGACACACTTGCTTTAGTACATTTATTCTTTCATAGTATCAAACCTAAAATAACTTGATTTATTTTCAGATCCATCTTGGATGAGACTTGTCACCTGTCCCGAAGACATTAATCTTTCACCTTTGCTTTAACTCCATGGCTAAAGTATTTGAATGTCAGAGGTGTGCAACTTATTTGCTGGTTTACATTATAAGATGTGGCATTACTTAAAAAAGGGAAAAGCCATATAAGCACGGTCTCTAAAGATCTTAATTCCCCATTAGTTCTGTATTCTCTTACACAACAAAGAGAGAACCCTTTCAGCTTTTTGTTCCTTTGCATACCAAAAGTCATTCAACAGGAGAGACCCTTTACCCAGAGAGTTATGCTCTATTCAAGCCATTTTAATTACAATATTAAACCATTATTTGTTTCAACACCTGGTTAACCTATTCAGACCTGGTTAAATCCCTTTTATTATCCCAGGTGTGATGAAAAAGCACTAAGGGATTGAAAAGGTCCTCTGGAACAGGAAAATAATCAAGTCAGAGGTACACACTAGTGAATAATCCTCTGGGATCAGATCAGATGTTACTCTCTCGAGTCCTGCAATAAAGAGTGCTAGGTGGATTATGCCTGAAAAGAGGATTTAGTCAAGGATGTGTCCTCAACTTTTCTTTTTCTGCCGGTAAGCATCGTGAATAGCACATTTTGCCTTCAGGAGCTGTATTAGGAAACTCAATTGCTGGCTTAAAAGCAATGTGCTTTGTTGTGCATTTCTGTGCATATATTTGTGTTGCCTTCCGGCTGATTGAAATCCAAGAGGCTTGCTGTGTCACCAGTGTGGATGGCCCTCCTATTAGGAAACGTGTGCTAATAGTGGCCTTCTCATCTTATAAGCTTCTTTTCTATCTCTCTTTCTCTGTTTCTTAGTTCTTTCCTACTTTGAAGTTTAGGTTGTAGTCAGGCCATAGGCCTTTTGTCCATCATGATGTCATTAGCAAAGCTATACTGAGGAACTTGACTCCTGGGGAGTCTTTGTGGAGATGACCACTCTTGGCTTACCTGTTTGAGGTACTTGTGTGGGATGATCCTATTTCAATGAGAAACACCAGTAGAGGAGTGGGACAAAAAGATGTTAACTAAGAAAGAAATAGATGAAAAGAGAATATGATTATCTTATTTTAGTCCTGTCAATCCCTTTTCTAATTTCCTGGTCTAAATGTGCATCTTCAATAGTTGGTGGCTGTTCGTATACACCCCCTTTGGGATGGTTCAAATATAGTTCACTTGAGAAATAATCGAGAAAACCGGTACAAAGTTCTGATTAACGAATTAGCGTCCCTAATAACCCTTCACCATCCTCCCTTAAATGGATTAGAGCTCGTCTATTCACTTTCTTACTACAACATTTAATTAAGATTTAGATTTGGTTGTAACATGCCAGGACAGATTCACATTCTGTTCATGATGAACTTCAATTAAGGACCAAAGCAACTTAAGCTTCTTCACTGATAATTAGAATATATCCACTTTTAAATTGTATCTAATTATACTTTATCCCCGTGTAATTCAATTTTCATGTAGCCTTCAAGCATGTAAGCTAGCTTGGTCTATTTACATGTTTAAGATCATCTTTTGTTTGTGTGTTCCTTTTAATGATAGAGCTTTGAATAAAAGGTGTGGCTTGCAGTGGTCATTTAGTACAACAACACTGTACTCTATAATAAAGGCATGAAATCTTTGACTTATTTGCTTCTATGCCTCACTTTACTGTAGACATTGCAGTACAGTGGGAAGGTTTGCAAAATTGAAACTCCTGATCAGGTCCTTTCTACATGTTGACATAGGCCTCCTGAGCTGACTATTGTATAGTGATTTACAAACAACAGTAAAGGGGGTCTTACCCAGTGTTAATTTTCCTAAACCAGCAGGGGTAGCTGGGCTGGCCACTGACCATTACACAGTAGGAAGGGGGTGTCCAGCTGACTGTCCTTTTAATCGACAACAGCAGGCCCTTGGAATTTAACAGCATGAGACTCACTGCACTTTTAAAACAAATAACATTTATGGAAGATTTACGACATTATGGAATTGTCAAGGTTTTCCTTCCCTTTTCAGCTCATTCAATTAGACTGACACTGTGAATGACTCAGTTAAAGGGGGTGACCAGACAATTGGAGGCGTCATCTAATTATTTTTGCCGGCATCAAGCAAAACTGGCTCCCGCGATGGCCTCTCTTGTGATATAAGGTAAATGGGTTAATCAGCAGGGGTGGTGCAATATTTTGCTCTCCCGGAGAGGTGACTCCACCAAGTAAATTATGGATCCATGGGGTCACCTTTAAATTTGCTTGCAAATATAGGCTATGTGAAATAAATCAAATCACTGCTGTAATTTTAGGCAGACAGAACCTTCAAAGGTCAGACAGTGCATAACTGTGTAGAGTCGTTTTTCTCAATGTGCTCCACCAGTGTTCTTGAGAAGCAGCCAAAGCACACAGACCTGCGGTGAAGAAGTAGGTGATCCCTGTATTTGCCCCATCGTCCCACAAGGATGTATCCTATGCTTTTCTTTATCCTTAGCCAGCCAAAGAAAACTAAGATTGAGAGGTGCTTTATAGAGACATAGCATAGCAAGCTAATCGTTGGTTTCAGAGGAGTCCAATCCTTTCCAGTCGCCAAGGCTTTCCTGGTTTGTAAATTAGCTGTTAGTAATGCATTCTGGGAAGACCCCTGCTGCTAGGCTGCTCTCTCTAGGGCTGGACACAACCCCATGCTCCCCCGTTGATATCACTTTCCCAAATCTGTCCTGAAGCCCCTAGTCTGTCACTGAGAGCCCCAGGGGTGCAACGGGGAACCCCGCTCTGCCTGAACCCCCCCCCAACCCCGCTCTGCCTGACCCTCCCCCCCCCCCCCCCCCCCCCTCCAAACCCGCCTGCTACAGACCCCCTCTCTGGGCCAAGCTAGCTGAACCGTGTAAGTCCCTGCCATTGCAGGGCTGGATGACCCCAAACAAGGATTGACAGATCGCAAACCATGGACACAGAGGCTACCAGTCTACCAACATCAGTTTCTTACTGGTGGTGAGACACTTCTGGCATGAATGGAGCCATACCCAAATCAGAGATGCTGCAACAGAGAAAAATACTTTATAACAAGGGTTAGCTAAAAAAAACATGAAGAAAGACCCACCTCAATAGCTCATTAGTTTAACTTAAACCTTGAAATATTTTAAAGCTTGAAAAATACATTTCTGTGCTGGATATGTACTTATGCCTTATACAGAGGACCATATAGTTGTATCAGCTTCTCCCTGCAGTGCTCCTGTACTGCAGCAGTTATCAGTGATGAAAAGCCTTGGCTATGACTATAGCCTAGGCCCCAAGGCGCCCATTAGAGAGCCATGGGGGTCCCTAAGTGTCACCCATGAAATCAGGATGTTAGGGTTTGAAAAACAGGGGAGGGGCCGCTGGTAATTGTCATTATTGTTAAATGTTCGTCCCTGGTGTTGACTTTGCCTCAGTTTGTCAAGAGCCGAGCCTAAAAGACAGCAAAATCTGCACACCAATGTGCATCATTCATTTGAACGTTTTTGAGAGGAATCATAGAAATAAGCTAAATTGAAGTTGATGTACTGTAGCTTGCATGAAATAATTACAATTACGCATATGCAGATTTTCCATGATTCCCCTCACAAAATACAAGCCATTTCATAATTGCTCTTCCAAAAGTTCTCAAATGTAAAGAAATATTAATAATTATGTAAGGGAGAATTGCAAAGCGTCACATTTATTCTCACCAAAGGTCAACGGCAAATTGTTCGCAATTAATGTAAAGATGAAAATGTCTGCCTTTTTTATCACAAGCATCCCACCATGCACTGTGGAAATCCATTCTGCCGTCTTGACTTGCAGGGAGAAAAGAACTTCTCAATGGCAGATTTCTGACGTCCATAATGGCTTAATGTCGGGATTTGACAGCAATATTGGGGGGGGGGGGGGGGGGGGGGTTGCGAAGTGACTCTTTGCATGTCAGCATGGCCCAGAGGCTTTTGCTGTCAATGCTGATGACAGTAACTTTCTCCATGCAGATTAAATTGGTGTTTACAGATTTGCCCTGGGTGTACGTTTTTACCCCTGCTGGGCCTCAGTGACATGGGTTGACGATGAGTCCCAGACAAGGCCAGCCACTGCAGACACTGATGCTTATGCTTCTATCAAATTGAGTTTACAGTATGGGCTCTTTTTTATTCAACACAGTTGTATTTTCTATGGTTAGGCATTCTGTGTACTTCCAAAAGCACTAGTGATCAGAGGTTGTAAATCATGAGATAAACAAGACTTTATCATTACCTAACACATCTTTTTTTAAGTATTTATTTATGTAGTTTAATGTTGACAGTCCAAAGACGTCATTAAACCCATATGACTGTTACAGTACATATCAGTGAACCCTTGTAAGGTTTTAGAAGTGTTGTTGTTAAGAATTAGTTGTTACAGCTGGTCTGTTCAAAGAATGCGTTTGAAAGTTTAAAGACACAGTGGATTGTTTTCACAGATGCCTTTTGCTAAAGGGTCCACTTCAAAAAGAAATGGAATTTCACTCGTTGCAGCTTTGGCTGTGTATGTGATTCAATGAAAATCAGCTGAAAATATATTTTCCTCTCAAACATATCATTAATGGTGTGATTGATGCTATATTTGTGCTGTTCAAGGAATAGAACAGGAAGTAAAGATGTTGGTAATTGGACTGTTCTGGGATTACGTAAGAGGTTGAGAATGTTAAACCTTTAGCTATATGATCCCCTTATTGTTCTGTAACTGTTCATGAAGGGCTGTCATGACATCTTGACATAAACAAACCAAACCCCTAAACACTTGCTAAGAAGTAAACAACATATAGCATAGTATAGGATTCTATCAGACGTGAATAAGTAATTGAAAATTATTTTCACAACAGATTATTTTAATTTAAACATAAATGACTGGATATATTGACATAAATAAGTACACTCATGTTTTTATGTGGAAACCCTCCCAGTTTTTTTCAAGAGCAGTTCCTCAACGTCCACTCTCATTTTGTGAATTTACACATGTATGTATCCCTCAGTGCATGTGCTGTCTGATCCATTATTGATGATTTACTCCACTGTGGATAGCATTAACACGATGACCCTGCAATCTATTGTTTTTATAAAACTAAACATAATCACGCATCTGATTAGTTCTTTAATTATGTAAATAATTGATTACAATCAACAGAATCCAGTGCTTGAACGAGATTATAAAATGTTATAATGCCAATAGTCTATATTGTAGAAACAGTAGACTTTGTTGCATTGCATTTGCATTGATTAAACTTTGAATTTAAAATTAGAAGGCAGGATATTTTGATTACGTGAAGAGTGCATACTTAGTGTGAAGTGTACTTTGTTAGTGCAAATTCACTGTTTTGATAAATGTATAATCTGAAGCGTAAATGCTTCAGATGTATAATCTGAAGCATTTAAGTCACTGATAACTGACGTAAATGATGTGATCCTCTAGATACTTTATGTACCACAGACAAACAGGTGTGTATAAATTAAATCAATGTTCCATATAATCAAAACTAAACAATTGGATAATTTTTCATTAACGCAAGCTAGTGTGTATTGCATCAGAATATTATATTCATATTCTTCCAGAATCTGCATGACACCCATGAAACATACAACATACTGTAACATACTGTCAACACATCAACAAAGAGAAGATAAGATGAACTTTGGCTAGCTTTAAAAAAAAAAAAGGGTTAAATAGCATTAGTTGAGTATGAAGAGAACCTACAGAATGTGAGTATTAATTTCAGGTTGTAAACAGTGGTCTCGGTACAGCGGGTTGTTATCGAGTTGTGGCCCCCGGCAAAGGATTGATCCACTTCATTCCAGCAGCAGGGGGGCGGGAGCTCTGGAGGGGCCCAGCAGGACTCCAAATCAATAAGGTTAATAGATGTGGGGGCCACGCAGTCAGAGGTGAGGAGCCTGGAATTTTCTGTGCCAATGAGGGAAATTCTTGATGACGAGATGTCACTTTTGGACCCATCGCTAATGTCAGTCTGATTACCTATGAGTCAAGATGTTATCCATGGTGGCAGAAGTAAGGAGGCTTGTTCACCGCTCTATTAACTGGAATTAGCTTTTGCAAGAAGCCTCCTTCACATTGGGGATTTAAACTTGCCAACTCTTCTTGTCCCTTGGTTGCAAATTGCCCCCAAATCTCCCCCACCTCCTCCTTACTCTATACTGTCCTGATTTCTAAAATACTAACAGTTTCATAATCACTTGATGAGTAATTTACTCTCATTTAGGATCTGGAGTGAGCTTTTTTTATACTTCTTTTCGATGGTCTGTCACATCAGAATTTGTTAAGAGCATAATTGAATTATGGAGGGCTGAAGGAGAAAAAGGCTTGTTTAGTTTTAAATCATGCATTGTAAAAGCTGGGAAGTGAGCACAGTTTGTGCTTTGAAGGATAAAATGTAATTTCCGGGTAATTGTCCATAAATAACATCAGAACAACAACATAAATAGTGAGCTGCATTGTCATTGTTCACTTAGTTAAGCTCATACAGAACATGTTTTACAAGGTCTAATCCTGTACTGTAATACACATATAATTCTTACACCCTTCAATCATTAGTTCCTGCAGAAAACAGTAACTGACTAAATGTTCCTTTGTGCGGTGGGCTCTGGCAGCTTTTTGTTACCATCCCCACATCATTGTCACCTGTACGCGATAGTATGTCTGAAAGCCCCCTACGTATTTCTCTATTGTCTTACAAAAGGTTTTGAAAAGACAAATGCAAATTAGGCACTTGCTTGTATATTCTCTCTGTACCTAGCAAACGTCTATACAGATTCCAAATGTTTACTTGTGTGTGTGAGTGTGTGTCGAGAGAGAAGGCTAGCCAGTGACAAACCTGCAGTTACACATGCACCTGCATTGACTGATTAAGGTGAGAAAGCAGAAGTCATGCTGGCCCTTAGCTCCCTCCCCCCTCCAAAACAAAACACTGAAGTCATTAACAATAATGGCATCAGTTGTCCCCCCTCCTCTTTCTAAAAAGCCTTCTGCATAGGAAATAATTTGTTATTCTCCCATCACAGACACCATGCAGAGGGGACTCACATAAAAATGAGTTTTGTCATTGTTGTATTGGGGCCAACCCCTGTAATAAATTGTGGAGGATTATGAGAAAATGTAATAAAGGATAGTCATTTCATTGTGACAGCCAATTTGAGGAGGGTGTTAGGGTAGCATGAGATTTAAGGGATAATCGTCCGTTGGTTTATTTCCATAACATGCATTACTATCTGCTTCTTTGAACTTTTCTGCCACTTAGGTTGCTTGCTTTGTGGAAGAAGGTAACGTTATAAATGTTTAGAGTTGAGAATGAGTGACTTATTAAAGACATCTGAGTTATTAACAATTAACATTGTTACATTTCATGAAGAATATTATGCATTAATCTCTGGCTTGAGAAATACATATTTAAAGTGCCTTGCCGGCTCAGACTGAACTGGTTCCTTATTTTCTTTAAGGGTTATTAAAGGAATTTCTTAAAAAGACAGAGTATTTTCTTTAAAGCTAATTAGTTTCCATATTGCCCTTACTGATATCATGGTTGTGATATTGCAACACTTACTCTGCCAGGTAATTGGCTTTTTTGTCATTAATATCCTTGCAGGCCTTTAGCCAGGTAATTTTCTTTATGTGGGACCTATGTGTAGAATTAGGCCCCATTGATCATGAAGGCAGTCTGACGCCTTGCTCTCCTTACAGTGTTTAGTCTGTGTGAGGGATTGGAAAGACTTCTGAAAGACTGACCAACAGCAGGTGAAAGCCCTCCAGAGCTTTGAAGTCTTTGCTCCTCATTGATCCTGTGCATATTCTTAAAATCAAACAGAGATTCAAAGACATATATAAACTCTTAAAGACTCTGCACGCCCAAAACAAGGCACCAATGACAGCGTGAACAAGCAAAACAGGTGGTGGTCAGAGCTGTCACCCCCTCTACCCAGGTCCTGAAGTGGGTGGGGGTGGTGGGTGGGGAATTTCCAAATGTGAACTATAAAAAAAAAAAAATTGTTATGGTTGTTTATTTACCTGTCAGCTACACACAACTATGTGAAGACGTTCAAAGTTTGCATTGTGGCTTTGAAACATCAACCACATTTATTGGAACAAGACCCTAGCTCTGTGAAGCCAGACTCTTTGATGTAGCAAGTGGATACAGATGGGTACACAGCTGACAACCCAGAGACTCAACCCATCTTCATGACAGCTAGTCAGATACAGAACCATCACAACAACAGTCTATAAATCCAACCATTGACAGAATTGATGGCTTCAAAATTAACGGTCTGGAATTTGCAATATGGAACATCTTTCTAACACATCCCTGGATACATATCTCTTTCCTAACCTCCACTTCCCTCTCTCTCTATGTACTGATGTATGACACTGTCTGTCCTCTGCTCTCCTTGGGTGCTCATAGGAGTTATTCGAGCCTTTCTGTGAACAGCAGGAATCTCCGCTGCCATACTGGCTCACTGTTGGATTACCCTTCGTTGCGTGAGTTGTTGGCCTTGTTCCTTTTGTGACGACATCGGGTTGAGTTCTTAAGGGCTTGATTTAACTCATTCACCACAGTCCACTGCCACTACTCAACCAGCCTGTCAACTTGATAACTCTGCAGCAATGCTGAGTGCTCATGAAATGAGATGACAGCATGCCTCTTTTACTGGATTCAAAGAAATTAAATTTCTTGGGATGATGGGATGAATTTTACGCCCTGTGCTTCCCGGGGAGTTAATCCCGGAGAAATTTTGCTCAAAGCATTTTTGAAGATTTTGTTTTAATTGTCTATTAATTCATAAGTATGCGTGTTGTGTTTGTAAAGCGAGGGATGGTTTTCTTTAGCATACCTCAAGTGGTGTTTGGATCTACCTTGGCGGATGTATTCAGGGAGTAATGCATAAGTAAGAGGTGTGGGAGGTGTTTGGATGCTGAGATTCAGCCGAGGAATCAGCATGCTTAATTCAAATGTCTGGAACAACTTTATAGCTGTAAGCTAGCTCAGAGGGAACAGCCGTGTTGATCCTGAACATAATTGTAAGGCAAATGTAGAAGCCTCCTTAAACGGCAGGGGTGCCATTGGTTTTTGGGTAACGTGACGGTATTGCAACCCCAGCAAGCTTCAGCTGAAAAAGGAAAATTATTTCATTTTTTTATTGGTCCTGATTCTAATTCCAAGCCTCCCACTCAAGCATGTTTTCTACAAATCCTCCAAACATGCTGTTCTGTGAGTCTCCAACTATTTTGCCTGTTCAAGAACAAAGTAATACATATGTTTTATAAATTAGTATTATCAAAAAGAAGGAACCTCTATAGAGCAGAAATATAACTACCTCAAGAGGAACAGATAAAAAGTGTATCCACTGTTTACTTGGGAAATGTGTCCACAATGAACCTTGTGACCATCAAAACCTTTTAGTATTCCAAGTCAGTATGTTGCTTGTAGTGTCTTCTTTACTGTGTTTCTTAAGTGTTTGGATTTTGGTAAATGAAACAGCTAGTTCATTGCGCTGCCTTGTGAAGGGAAGCATCCAGTCTTCGTCAGAATGTCCCATGAGACATACAGTGAGTAATGTTCTCCCATTAATAGGGCAAACCCAAGCCGAGACTATTAATTCAAGATCCAACCGTGTTCTGGTTCAACTGTGTGCTGTAATGGGTTTAATTTCTAAAGAGATACTGAATGTTCTCTGCTGCTAATACAGGCCAATGTGATAGTCACTTAATCATTTGTCCTACAATTTGCATGCCTCACGATAAATTTGTGAGGTGAAAAATATGCCATTCAAATTGGAATGTAGGTGGATTGGTGGATGGTCTAAGAATGAATTAAATTCGATATTTGTAAAAAAAAACTATATTGACACAAAAAGAAGAAAAGAGGTTTAAAATGAAGTGTTAGTTTCGCAAATGCTGAGGGACAGAGGCCAAAATGAACAGAGCCAATGGGTGGGGTAAGATGTCTCCCCTGCTTTGGTGTTCTGATCCATGCCATGTCATTAAAACCCAAACACAGGAAGTACTTTCCAAGACCCGGGAAGATATACGTTTATTGTGACCCCCCAATTGAAACCTTCACAAGTGAGGTATCTAAATTGGCTCATTCAAGAAAAATGTCCCAAATGAGCTGTGAATGTTAACTTGCACTGCCCATAAAAACGTATGTGTTTTTTCTTTACAGACTCACACCACAATTCCTCGCAAAAGGACAATGTGGACATTTAGGAAGAGTGTGAAAAAGTCTTCTGTTTGCTACCAAAAGAATGAACTATGGCAGACTGGAGATTGTGAATAGGCTTTTTCCAGGTCACAGATTCCATTCAGCCCATTGACATTGTTATTATCTGACGGTCATAGATGGGCCTAATTAATATTCCAATCATACACTGCGGGAACATTGTAAGCAAAATTATCCTCTGAGTACCATTTGCTTAGATTCAGTCCTCTCATTGACTCAGTAAGAAAGAAATAGGAACTCAGTAGAAAATAAGTAAAGAGAAGCATAGACTGACTTGTAGACAAACATTTGTTACATTTTTCAATGTCTTTTAGTCAGTAGATTGTCTCTCTCTCTCCTGCTCTCAATCTTCAACAAAAAAGCACATCAAAAGTAAAAAAGCAGGAATTTGATTAGATTACTTAAACAGCGTATACATTCTTTGCTTAACTTACATGAAAGCTGTCAGAACTAATTATAATAGCAGTTTCACTTTGACAAACAACATTATCGCAATACTTGCCGAAATTACAGCTTCTGAAATTGTATTTTAATAGCACTGTTGTTTATGAACTGCATATGAAAACATTGCTGCAAATCAGCATAATTATTGTCCCCTGTCAGTATAAGATTGTATTCTCTGTGTCAGTGGGGCTTTGGATCGGAGTTATGGAGTTATCTTGCCGTTATAGACCTGAGTATGACATGCTTTTCTCTCACTAGCTCATGATAGACCTACTTCAAATGGGAAAGGGAACAGACTGAAATGCAAATTTTCCCACCATGATAAATCTGCAGTATGAAATTGTCGGTACAGAACTCTTGCCCCGAGGCTGTGCATTATTGCTTTATTCTATTAGTCAGTTATTACCAGCAATCACGGAAGACCCCCTTTCACCCCCCACACACAAAGCCCCTCATACAGTACATTACATTTATCAGATGTTGTACAAACGTGGAAAACATTTGATGGCAGCTCTCAAAGTCTCGCTTCCTCTGGGGCTGGGGGGGTCGATGATGAAGGAGGAGGCCGCCAGCTGGCCCACAATGCATCTGTTAAGTGAGCTGGGTAAGAGTGACACCATGAGGGCTCTCAAATCCCTCTTTCTTTTCATGTTTAACTTCAAATAAGATTAAAATCGACATCAAGTAAATTTGGCAAAAGATTTAGCTATGATAATTGTTGAAAGTACTTTTCTGGAAAATTGGGCCTACTTCGTTTGGAAAAAGGCCTCAAAGTTAAGTATGAAATGCACTTCCGAAAATGCAGCTGAGATGGTGTCTATATGACATACCTGATAACTTGCATCAAGACTGTGGAGTGTTATGCAACTCTACCCAGATGCTCAGCTTTCTGCCCTCACTCCACCTCGTTTCTTATGGGAGCAGTAGCCCAAGGCTATTTACACCACAATCTGTGGAGTAATTACCATACCATTTAATATAATGCCATGGCAATCAGAGAGTGATAACACACAATTAAGCAGTGTTCTCAGATTAGACGGTCTGCAGTGTACATAAGCAATCTTACATGTCTGTCTCCAATGATAAAGTGCCAATCTCACAAAGTGTCAAACTGCAGTGACTTAATCTGATTATTTTCTATTAATATGCATGTCTCTTTGCCTTGCTTTCTCCTCTGTTATTGACGTTGATAAATTGAGCTAATACTCACAAGCTAATAATCACTTTTTTTCACAGACCTTTTTTTCTCTCTTTCCGCAAGCCATTCTTGGCTGTGAACATGAAATCCCTGTTGTCCAAATCGTCTGCAGGACTAGGGCGATGTGTCAGTCTTGATAGGAACAAATAATCTGAAAGGGCATGGATATAAATAGGGGTGGTGGGGATATAATTGTTTCTCATGTCATTTCTCCCTTCGCTAAATCCCTGTGAGTCCTGTTGGAGGGAAGCAGGCATCCGTGGATGACAAGTACCAGGGGGGTAGGTGTTTATAGTGTGGACAAGGCAGGAGGCTCCAGCTTGGGCCCTCAGAGACTCTGCCGTCTGCCTGTCTTCCCAAAGTGCCCCGGTTCAATCCTGAGACCCGCAAGTCATAGCATCTCAATTCAAACACTGCCTGAGACATTTAATGCCTAAAATACAAAAATTAAGCCGAGGCAGACATGTAATAGTGTATTTGAAGCCAAACAAATATGACAGTGTAAAATATGAATGTCAACGTAGACTTTTTACCCCACAAAAAATCTTAAAAGCTTAAACTAGTGTGCAAGCTCTCAGAGCAAGCAGACTGCTCAGTCACGTCTGAGCAAACTGCCATTTAGCCTGAGGGACTATGGTGCCCATCGTTTGAAGATTAAAACATCCAGTGTCATTTCCTGCTCCAGTGGTCGCTTTTCCAAGTAGAGGGGAGATATGAATTGTGTTTTACACCCCCTTCAGAGCTGATTATCGAGAGGCAGCCTTTCAGCGGCCTTCGTGTTTCATGGTGGTCTCAGGAACAAGCAACCAAAGAGACGGATTTGAAGGAAAAGCAGATCAGCTGGGTGTTGTACTTGTGTAGTCAAGCCATTGTTCCTAGCAAGTACAAAAGGTGATGCTTGGCTGAATCTTTTCTGGGGCTTCCTCCTGTGTGTGTGTGTGTTTGTGTGTGTGTGCGTGCATGAGTATTTATGAATGGGCTTTGTTCTGTACCATGCATTTGCTTGCGTTCATGGACATGTTACCTTGTTACTCAATTAATGTTATTCATGTTAAGTGCTGTCGCCTTCCTCCTCGGCCTTCCTTCATCCCAACAGTGCTCTGTCAGCATTCAGTACAGGGTAGAACCCATGCCCAGGACAGAAGTAGGTACCACAAAGCAAGTTTCAAATAGATCCATCCGTCAAGCAGCTGTCCAGCCAACCATTCCGTAGGGTCTTGTCTTGCTCAGACACATGTTGTTAGCTCTGAGAAGAGGAGGCCATTTGTCAAAGTGCATCCAATGTGAAGGAAGTTATTAGTTAAGTGTGTTCACCTTGTCACAGTAGAGAAAGACTACACAGCTATTGAACAGAAACTGTATCTTTGGTGCCAAGGTCTCTTTTGGTTCCTTTGCTATTCCTGCCATTGCTGATTGGTTATTACAAAACACGTGTGTCACAAACAGGTATGTGCAGAAATTACAAAATACAGTTTGGGAGGAAAGCTGGGTTTGTGGACTAGATGACGGGTAAGCATGTGCGTGTGTCTGTGGTGGTGATGGTGGGGGGGGGGGCTGTTATGGTTTGTGGCTCAGTGTGGCTCGCCTTCCACTTTCTGAATGACCTTCAGGAATATGAAGAAAGTCATAGCAAACACACGCACACAGACGCTGCAGGGAGCAGACCTCACACTGATCCACCATATCATCATACCATCATATCACACCTCTGCTTAATCATCCTGTCCTTATACCCCTTTCTCACCACTAACACTTTCTGTGGCATAGCTTTTATTGTTTTCAGTTTCTTTGTCACTGTTTTTCACAGTTGTTTGCCACCACCATTTCCCCCAGTCTTGCTCCTGGTCGGCATCTCTCCAGGGGAGCTGACCATCTAGAGTAGACCTAGGCCACCATTATTGTACAGATCTGACCAATGCTGTCTTACAGGCCACTGGCAAGGCATGGTCAAAGGGAAAATATATCAGATTGTGTCTGTCCCCGGCTGTGAAACGATTTGCTTAGATGGCAGGGAGATTGACTCGTAAAATCTGACTCCAATGTAGAAATGTGCAAGTACGTTACCTGTAACGAGCGCTAAACAGTTAATGACATGAAATTCGGACGTAGTTAAAAATCGTCTGCTTGATCAGGGCACTGACCTATGCATACTGTGTATGCATACTCACAAGTCATCCAAACTGACCCCCAGAGACTACGGTATTAGCTTTCCTAGCATGGAATGCCTACTGTAAGTAAGTCAGAGTTAAAACCTACTTCAAAAGTGTATGTCTATAACCAGTGTTAGCCGTGTCAGTTCAAGAGTTGCGTTGTATTCATTTAGCTGCATATTTGTCGAAATCATTGAGCTGCATATTTAAGATAGGTTTATTTAAAACAATGTTATCTGCAAAAATTAAGTTAGAAGGGGCAATAAGTTACTGGATGGCACTTTGCAAATATGAACAACATTTACACTTGTTGGTAGTATTTATTTGTTTGATCTGCTAATAGGATTCTTGAACATATGTTATAATCAAAAGGAAGATACAGGTACAGTACTGTATCTCCATATACCATTAGAAATAACAGTAACACTTTAGAATAATGGTCCGTTGTTAACAAGTAGCTATGCAGGAAGTAATAGGTAGTTCTACATTAACACCGAATTTAATACTATTAACTAATATGGAACCAAGATTAACTAAGCAGTAAGTAATAGCTAATTTACAACAAAGGTAGTTCCTTGGTAGGTATTTGGTTATTACTAAATACATGTATCCTCTTGAGAACTACTTGTGAACTATCACCAATTAAGAAAGAATAACCAATTAATTACTAATCACAAAAGTAACATGTCTAAAAAGTGAACAATTTGGTTGTTTCACTCTTAACATGGTCATAACTTTTCAGAAGCTTGTGCGTCAAATGGGTTCTTTGTGGAAACCAGTTTATGAATATTATATCCCCAAATACGTTAACTACAGGTTGAGATTTTGACTACTCAAATACTACCAAAGAATGGATGTATGTTCTCTGTTTATTTCAAACTTTAACAAGGTATAATACAAATAATGATAATTTGTTTAACATTTTTAATAATTAGGAAGTGATGCTGACACTGTCAAAATTGGATTAGTTTACTATTATGAGCTCTTGAGCGTCAGTTCAATGTCTCAGACTCCAAAGACCTACCTTTATGTTACAGTAGCCGCCTGAGGAGGACTTCTCTTTAGGATATGAATATAAACATTGATGTTCTCTTGTGAAAAACAATTAGCATCCTGCATTTATGTTGCGATAAGCGCAAAACCAAATCTTCCAGATTACAATATTTGTTAGAATATCACTAGTGCCTCACAGAAATGTATGCCTGTACCGTATGTGTCAAATATAAAATTAGACTTATTATAGGCCTATTACTTGTGAAAACCAGTATAACTCCTCACTAATTACCTGAGCATTACCTTGTCATCCTGCAGGAACTACTTGTGAAATGGACCATTACTTTAAAGTGAAAAACATGTTAACTCCTAACTAGTTACTCAAGAGTTACCTTGTTATCCTGCAGGAACTACTTGTGATGTGGACCATTATTTTAAAGTGACAAACATGTTAACTCCTCAATAAGTACTCAACTGTTACCTGGTAATCCTGCAGGAACTACTTGTGATGTGGACCACAGTCAAGTTGTCATTGTTTGTGTCAAACAAGTTGTGAATTTGTTGTAACATTAAAACAGGAGATCATGACTGTGCTCAAAGTGATGCTCAAGATCCAACGGTTTGCTTTGTAGGTAAACAAAACTTTCGGAAGACGTAGCAGAATCACGAAAAATTACAGGATATGCTTTTTTTCCATTGGTTGTTGCATTCAATCTTACCCAGATACAATGGTGCTATTTTCCGATTGGCTATTGTATAGACCCTTTCGTTTTTTTTTGATTGGCTGATAAGTGGCAGGTTTGACTAAGGAGACGCGCTTGACTACCGGTTCCATAGTGAGAGTGGGGCGGCCCAAGGAATTTTAGTTGGGTGCTGTGGCATATTAAATATATTATAAATATTTGTTTTCGGTGTGAGAAATACAATGTGTGGCGGGAGGGCGTGACTAAAGACCGAAATGAGTGACTGTCACTCTCAATGCGTGACACTTGAGAGCCCTGTTTTAAAGTGACAAACATGTTAACTCCTCACTAATTACTCAAGTGTTACCTTGTAATCCTGCAGTAACTACTTGTGATGTGGACCATTTTAAAGTGACAAACATGTTAACTTTTCACTAATTACTCAAGAGTTACCTTGTCATCCCGCAGTAACTGTAATCTGGACCATTATTTCAAAGTGAAAAACATGTTAACACCTCCCTAACATGTCACCTCACAAGATTTACAACATAAAACTGCAGTGATTGGATAATATTTTTTTTTATTATATGCACTGGAAGATTTCCATGAAATCGTAAAAGAAAATCCTACATAATGCAAAAATGCACATGGGCATGCAAGAATAAAGCATTTTATTTGTATATGTCTGAATAAAACAATCTTTGTTTGGCACAATGATGAAACCTAGCATTTAAACAAAAAAATCTGTATTTTGGAATGAAACATTCAACACATTCAACAAACTGTGACGATAAACTGAGTCAAACATAATGGCTAAATATTTAATAAGTAAGGACATGGCTAACCCTAACCCAATTCAAGGTATAGACAAGTTAATGAGCCGTTTCCGCTCTACTTCCTGAACTGCTCCCCTATATGCAATCCACTTCCGTTCTGGCGGGCTGGGTTTGTTTTGCTAGCTAGATCCGTTGTGCCGACAAAGCACTGATATCGCAGTGACAAAGAGGATATAACATTTACAATATGAAGAAAAGTGGTTCGGGAACGATGTGTGCGGTAGTTGGTTGCAAACACTCGAGAAAGCACCTGAACGAGTGGTTGGATAGAGTGCTACGACCAGTTTTAAAACCTAGAATCGCCTCTAGAATCGCCTCTAGCCTGTTACTGTTAGGCTATACTACAGTATTGTTTGTAGGATATTCACATTTTGTTGGTGTTCCTTTGTCCTATTGTTGCAGTGGATTTAATAATTATACATTGATATGTGGATATAATAATTCAAACCTTTCAAAGTGCCAATACACACATCTATATAAGCCCGCCATGAGGTGTGTAGCCAACCGGTGCTTGTTTAAAGTTTCATCATAACCGGGTTCATAGGAAGAATAGATACGTTGGCATAACCGGGTTCATAGGAAGAATAGATACGTTGGCACTTCAGGCAGTGAAAATTGCCACATAAATAAGGATAACAGTGTACTGCCTGTCTTGTCCTTCTGAAGTTGTTAAATTGAATAGGCTGAACATCAACATGTAACATCAAAAGTATAGCCTAGAAATTCCAAACGAATTAGCGTTAGCTTTCAATTTTACGTATGCCTAGGCTAGCCTACTTGTACCGTGTCCTGGCAATAAATAAAGAACATTATGCTACATGTTTTGCCAGGACAACTGGCAAGACCATTTGAATGTTCATGATGTTCCTGTGTGTTTATTCCTTTGATTGGGTACAACAACGCGATCGGTCAACCGACCATAAATGGTTTTAATGTCGGGCTACGAATTTATTGAACAACTTCTGTCTGATACGTGTGGCATCCTTTAGCCAAATAATTAGCCTACATTTTGCTGAGAGTAAAAGTCATCTTCTGAGATTTCCTTTGCTCAATGTTAAAAGCTCCAAAATGATGGACTGGTAAAAGCTTTATAACTATAAATCTACTCTAAATGTACTTAAAAGTATGGCGACAACGTTATCCACAAGTACATGCCACAACGTTGGCAACTTATCCAATAGTAAATGTCAAACGACAAGTATGTCAAAGTAGTAGAACCGTGATCCCAACCTAGCATAGACGTATCGCTGTGTTTACACCGGCAGACGCTGTGAAAACCACTTCCGGCGGAAATGAATTGCATATTTGTAGAGTTATGGCAGCCCCCTAGTTTTGGCGCGTAAAGTTGTCTATAGGCCTACTCACTACTCACGATTCTAGCATTGGCCACTACTGCGAAATACAACAGCAACACAATTCCAAAGGAATAAAAATGATGAAGGAAGAAAGAACAAATGGCAGGACTGTAAAATAACTTGCTAGATAACCCAAATCAGAGAACAGGAACATGGCCCAAAACACTAGCTACAGTTGTTGCTAGCTGTAAAGCCAGGCTAGCTGTCGGCTAGCTTGTAAAAAGTCCCTCATACAAACTGTATAGTATTGCAATCGAAATTCGCATTAATTGTACAATTCGAAATTTGCACTAATTCTACAATTCGATATTCTAGAATCATACAGGGGCGTGTTTTAACGTTAATATTCATAAACTGGTTTCCACAAAGAACTCATTTCAGGCACAAGCTTCTGAAATGTTACGACCATGTTAAGAGTAAAAAATTTAATGGTTAATTTATTGGTTATTCTTTCTTAATTGGTCATAGTTCACAAGTAGTTCTCAATGAGGATAGATTTATTTAGTAATAATCAAATACCTACCAAGGAACTACATTTGTACTAAATTCGAAATTACTTACTGCTTAGTTAATCTTGGTTCCATATTAGTTAATAGTATTAAATTCAGTGTTAATATAGAACTACCTATTACTTCATGCATAGCTACTCATTAACAACGGA
Organism: Hypomesus transpacificus; assembly: GCF_021917145.1. NCBI lineage: Eukaryota > Metazoa > Chordata > Actinopteri > Osmeriformes > Osmeridae > Hypomesus > Hypomesus transpacificus. The sequence goes on from NC_061067.1 coordinate 10,551,458, forward strand.
CCATTATTCTAAAGTGTTACCGAAATAACAAACTCAGCTGTCTGTTTCTGTGCCTTGGCATTGTGTATTTCAGAGGGAGATTTTTGTATGAAAAGAATGCAGGAAGATATTTCCACATAAGGCACAGCTCAACACTCCTTTAAGAAGAGAATGTTGCCTTGGGGTGAAATAGAAAATAGTGCAGCTGTTTCCAATGCCATACTCTCTTGGCAAAACAGAACAATTGAGATGTAAAGACTGGGTTGGAGTGCATGTTGAAGTGTATAGATCTTCTTTTCCCATAGGGTCATCAGCTTGTGTTGAGAATCTCGGATCAAAGTCGACCCTTCGGGAATCCCTTTATTACATTTTACACATTCTCTCTGGGAGCAAAGGAAACAATACAGAACATGCCATTTATCTCAACAAATATTAATTCTACCACTGAACAATTTAATTTAATGTTTGGTATTGCATTGAAGCACATGATTGGTAAACAGACCAGAAAGTGAATATGGTTCCATATGCTAGGCTGTTATGTATTCTTATTGTTTGATATTGTTGGAGTGGAGAAATCACACAGTATTTGAATGAGCAAACCAGTACGCTCTGATGTGAAAAACAAACCCATTCTTGCTTGGTAATCAAGCAGTTGTGAGCTATTCACATTTTAAAGAACGAGGAAGGAGGGCCAGCGTCATCTTTTAATTGGCTGGGACAAAGTTTGCCACAGGAAGAGTTTTTTTTTCTTCTTTTTTTTTTAATGAGATCTGGGCATGGTGCCAAATGAATAGAAAATGGTGTTCCCTTTCCCTCCGATAGCCTCGAATGTCTCTGACTGCCATCGTCATTTAAAGGGAGGGGGGCATGTGAGCCCGTCCAGATTTGATTTTAATAACGCCAAAGTCTTTAATACTATTCCACTCCGTTCCTCGGGGCGGCCTACTTCCTTCCATGACATCTGGGAAGTTAATGTAGCTAGGCCTTTACCATTGAAGGATCATCAGAGAACACCTCTCCATTTTCTCTTCATGCACTGCTCAAGAGGGATCAGGTGTGCATGGCAGATGTGTGCAGAGGAATATTCTTGTTATTGAAATTTAGAAGATGGTATTGTGTTTGTTGTATGCCTTCAACAAATTTAGCTTTCAGCAATATAATCTAATCAAAAATTCCAAAATCTATTTGTGCTTTACAGGTCCAGAGACGTGCTTTTCTCGTTTATATTGTAGCAATGAGCTAGACACTCTGTAACCAGAATTTTGAATAAACTGACTAAAGTAGAAGCTTCCAATTTTCAATTTACATTTATTAGATGCTCTTATCCAGAGCAATTTACAGTAAGAACAGGGACTCCTCCGAGGCAAGTAGAGTGAAGTGCCTGGCCCAAGGACACAACATCATTTTGCATCATTTTTAATTATGAGTAGGGGAGTGTTGTTTCTTGTATGTTCTGTTATCCCAACAAGTATTACTGTACTTGACAGATGACATTGCGAAGTTGTGGTCAGGTCTTTTCAGAGAGGGCTTTCATAGACAAACGACAAAGTTAAACAAAAGGGGGTATTTTTTTGGTGTTCTCTAATGAACTCAGCAGTCCTCTCAATGTGGCCTGGGAGCCGGCAGAAGCCAGAGGTTAGCTTTCAATTTTTTCTCCCTTGTCGCTGCGTTGCCATGACGACGGATATAGAAATCCCGCTGACTCCTGGGAAGAAAGCCCTGGGTGACACACAGTAGCACTTTTGTGGCGCATGAAGGGCGATGGGCTTCATTTAGGCAAGCCTGGTCAAGGATGTGTATTCAGTTTACTGAAGAGGACGGATCAGCCAGGACACAGAGGAGAGGAGAGAAAGAGTCCATGGTCAAAAAGCAATGATGTGGCTCACACCATAGAATCCACTAGAGAGAAGAGGTAGGGAGGAACAGGTGAGTGACTTGTTTGTTCCCAAGGGAGTCAACAAGTGTTTCAAAAATTGAAAGGTCTTCTGCATGTGCATGTCCAGCTCATTTTCAGATTTATCTTTCATGTCTCTATTTTGGCTTAAGTTAGATTGCCTGTGCTGTTTCAGGACAAGATGGAGAGCTTTACATAAAAAACGTGTTAAAACACATAATATATCAAAAGCCACCCATCCCTTCTCCCAATAAATGTCTTTGGCCTGTGCTCATGCATGTCTGCAACATGAATCAAGAGACTGTTCTGGAAGTTATACAAGACATGGGAGGCCTCTACTGGCCAAGAAAGTACTCACATCTGTCGCATCAGTGGGGAATAAGGTGCCTCTAAACTCCATCAGAGCCCCTGCAGCCAGCTTGGCTTCTGGTGCGAAGGCTGCAGAAGGGGATTTGGAAGAAAGGTGACAGGAAAATAAGAAAATACGCAACATGGGAAATCCAACAGCAAAAATTCAACAGGGAGGTTAGGAAGCTCATTAAAATCCTTTTGACAATCCTCTCTTAGGCATAACATTTTTTGTTTTTAAGAGCATGCATCTAAATCAGTTGGTTTTCACAACAGGTTTCAGAGAATAGTATCCGTTCAATATATCTGTCAAAGGTTTCACACAGTTCACGGAACAATAAAAATCGATACCATTAAACACTCCTGGGGAAAAAACAAGCACAAGCAGTTCTCCTGGGGCCTGGCCAAAATCTTTTGTTTTATGTTTCACAGAGTTGTCAATAAAACATTCAGAAGATCTTTAATACTTCATTACATCTTTGAATCCAAGGTACCACAAGCATGTATTTTTGCTATAGACCACTGAAAAGCATTTTGAAAATGTCTTGTAACCGATAGATCAATAGCGCACACTCTTAAAGGAACACATGCACATTTCCATGCAAACCTGAAACTGGCACGTCTACACATAAGGCAGGGTTAGTAGCCAGGGCAAGGGCAAGCAGCCAATCAGATGCTTCCAGGTTAACCAATGACCACTCACTACAAACTTGCATGATTAGTGCTTTCTTGTGCGCATTCTAATTCCTTCACAAACGTATTACTGTAAAAGCCATTATAACAGTAGTTGGGCAGAGGTGGAAGTGCTGAACATAATCTCAGGCAGACTCTCAGCCCAATGACAGGGCATGTTAAATCAAGCATACACTGGAGGAAGCTCTTTTAGATGTTAAACATGCATGGTGAAAACCAGCACTACTGTAACTTGAACAATACTTAACCTATTATATTTATTCACATTTTCTATCTTATATAAAACCTAATATTACTTTATCACTGCTTTCCCATTTACTGAAGTCCTGACAGGATAGACTAGATATGTTGACAAAGAGGTTTGTGCTCTGATGCTTGAATCCATTAGTAACATAGAGCTGGGTGTTATGGTGTGAGGCTAGTCCCCAGGGACCAGAGGTGAGAATTGTCTGTCATCACAAGGTTAAAGACACTATGGGTTTCTGTCTGTAATTTTTGAAACATCATGGACTGAGAGGACTAAGATGGTGTTGTTGTTGACACTCTTTTTGAGAGGATATTACTATTGAATCTTGGGTTGACTCAATTTTTTTTGTAAAATGTCCACAACTTTATCTGGTAAACTAACAGGCTTTTTGTGCATCATGCCTTTCACAGCATTTATTGGGTGAGAGTAATTTCCTATTTTAATTGAGTCACGTATGCTTAATGTTTCACAATGAATCCAACCCTCCCCTCCCCCCCTCCACACACTCCTCCACAAAACGACGGTTTCTCCCATCAAAGTTGACTCTTGACGACATTCCAGCTGAGGTCTCGAGGCACCTCTCACCATTCCACTGGACCCCCATCCCACTACAGTGAATCACTCCTACCCCCATAATGTTTTCACTTCATCAAAGAAAAAGAAGCTCAATGTTTGATAATGCCTCAGACGGTAGCGCGCTAGCCCTAACAACCCAGAGGTTGAGGAATTCTTGGTAGTAGAGTTTTTTTTTGTCTCCAATGTCCCACATCTCTCTCTCTCTCCTTCCAAATGCTTTCCTCTATTAATCAGAGCTCATGGCTCAAACTGGTCTTCAACTTCCTCCCCAATCCGCGTTAAGCCTGTCATTTCTGGCTATTATTTACTTTAATGGGCTTTGGCTGATCCCTGGCGAAGCCTTGGATCTGGGAATAATGCGGCTGAGGGTAGCGGGCCCAGACGCAGGCACGGGGCTGCCTGTAGATTAGCTATGGCAGATGGGCTTTACAGGGGCTTCCTGTGAGCAGGAGTGTTGATTGAGAGGGCATAATGAGAGTGGTGGTGTCTTCACAATAGACCCAGCCACCTCGCTGTACCTCTCGCGTCCAAACAACCCCCCCCTCACCCCGCCCCCCACCCCTGTGCCCTACCACCCCAATTCTCCCACCCCAGCTTCCTCGGTTGTGAATCCAGCAACGCCCCCCCCCCCCAACACACAACCCCTCCTGCGCCCCCACTCCTTATTCTGTCTTTTTTGTGCTCGCACTCTCTCTCGTACTTTTTTTTGCACTCTCTATTTCGCTCTCTTTTTTTCCACGGTGGAAGTCAGAGCGTAGGAGCAAGCACAAAAGCAACTGTAAATAACCATGAATGTTAATCCTGCAGTAATTGCTTCCCTCTTAAACTGGGTGTGTACTTTCACAGGACTGCCTCCTCGGCAGGTCATTAAAGGGATAGCCTTTCTTTTTCCACTGTTTACTTAACAAGGTCCCTCTATATTTAGGGAAAGATTAACAAAAAAATTAACAATGGGTGACCTTGTATTAGCTGTTACTTGTGTGAGAATAAAATCTAAATGGCAGGCAGCATGCACCATCAAGCATGATTTAATCAATTTAACTTCAGTCATATATTTTTCTGTTTCCTCTTGGATCTCTAGCCCTTGTGCCTAAGTGAGGTGAAGGACTTCTACTCTTGTTACATTGTACACGTGGCGTCCTCTTCATCACTACACACTCACCTGTCTCTTTATCCTCTGTTGTGTTGGCACCCAAAGTCACACCAAGTATTGTGCTAATACGCAAATCAACTGTGAATAACCTGCGCCCTGAAAGTCCTGGGGTCAAGTTTGTGTACAAGAGTAAAAATTTTGTCATGATGGACTCTCTCTACGTGCTCCCAAAGTTTCCCCACACAAGGACTCGCCACACAATTCAGAAGCTTCAATTATCCCCCTCCCCTGAGCGCCTTAAGCAACTTTTTCAAGACTCCTTTCAATTCGCTCTTGTCAAGCGATGAAAGAAAAACTAACCACCATGTCAAGAGAACTCAGCTGCCTAGCAACGGGGCCATAGTTTAATTCTGATTTGCTTCAGGTTTTGAGTAATGGAAATTGACAATGTTAAGCCAGTCAGAAGTGTTGTTTGTCACCGCTGAAACGCAAACAAAACTGCATTGTTTTTCGAAAGTATTGAGCATGATTGATGTCTTAGAGTCTACAATGGTATCATTCATTTCTCCCTTGTGTTTTTGCCGGGATTGATGTCATATCTTTTCATGGCATATTAAAGGTTGTGGAGAAGCATGAAAATGCATCACTTTTCATCTCGGGAGCAGACGGCAATGTCTTGAGTGCATTCCTATAACTGGTGAAGTTTAATGATTCCTTTCAGCCTGTGTCTATTTCACCCAGAAATAATTTAATAAGAATCCAGACCCTTTAGAAGCCTCCATGTCCCACCACAATAGCTGGAGAACTGACAAAAAGTGACTTGAATACAACAAAGAGGAGGCCTTGAAGATGAAAGTCTTGCACCCTCTTCATTTGTTTGCTCTGCACTGTTTTGTGTTTTTGACACACTTTTTGTTCAAAATGTTTGGATTTCTAGCTTGGTTACTTTGATAGTGGAATACTAACAAATCTGTCATGAATATGATAATAGACATTTCAAAAAAAGAAAAAATTGGGGGATTACTTTAAATATCTTTTTTGACACCTTCTACCAGGTGAGTTTTGTTTTTTTATTATCAAACACAAAAACGTGTTGCGGTAAAGTTATTATGGCCATTTAGTTTATAAAACTTTGTCCTTTGCTGAAATTCAGTTGACTCTTCTTAACAATTTGTAATCTAAGAGTCAGTGCTATAATGAACATCGTGCACTGTAAAGAGATAATGGCACTCCATATATTTATACCAATGTTTTGCATGTGATGGTTTTATACATGTGTGATGGAAGTTTAACAAAATTGCGTAAAACCGTATACTTTTCCACTCAGACCGCTGACAAGGTTAGATACCTTTGGACTTTTTTAGGCAACATTCATCACATTTAGATTATTTCTCTCCCTCCTTCCCTCATTTTATGTCTGTGACAGAGGTCATCATGTGACGCTCAGATGAGCGTTGAGATGGATGACAAGGAATAGTTGACAAAAACCTAGGGGACATCAAAGGGACCCAGACAGTGTTGTTGAACTAGCCATCCACAGTGGGTGACCAAGACTAAACAAACGGTGGCCAAGGCAAGTCTACATCACCCACACCCCCACAGGACTATTGCAAGGTTGAGTTTACATACTGTCTGTTTTACGAATGGTACAATTTTCAAACGTAATCCGTTAAGCAAATACTTTTCTTCCCCTCCCTTGGTTAGCACTGGCCTTGGTGATAAACCACCATCTTATCCACATAGGACACACAAGGGAAGGATACCATGCACAGGAAAAGCTTCAGTTATTAATTGTGAGAGCCCCACTGCTTTGTATGTGTTTCGAAGCAATGCCATCTCAAAGGGTGTTTGAACTTATGAAAAGTCTGACCTCTATAGACACATCCTTTGAACTCCACTAGAAATGTACATCTGTGCATGTTGTATGATGAACAGACACAAATTGAAATGTAAGCCACACCACCAGAGAACTCATGCACTAGCTCTGATAATGTCTGGCCTTCAAATTATATTCATATTGGTCTCACTGATGTTGGATAATAACGGAGAACAAATCCTATGTATTTGTATGCAGTACTTTAACATGATCCAAGTGAGCTGTTAGAGCTCTTAAAGGCCTTGTTGTTTTGACTGTTGTAATGGTTGTAATAGCAAATGATGCATAGACCCATATGAACATAAAAATCAAGACAAGAATGTACCTTGAACCGCGACAAAAATATATTCAAAGCAAGCATGCAGTGTCTTTACATCTCAGTCTGCCTAAAGTACCTCATTTTGTGAAACAACACCCACACTGAAATAATCAAGAACTATATCACGACAACAAACAGTGTTTTGTGTGAAAAACATATCAGATGTCTCATCAGTTTTGACATTGTCTTAAATGTCTTCCTCTGTCCATGACAAATGGTTTTTAGTACTTCCACCATCTGTCCTTAATGAGTCCCTTTTTCCTTCTTCCATCCATTTCCATATTGTATTGTGTATAGCCCACATTTGCATAATTGTACAAAGATTTTTCCTTTAAAATTGATATCCACCTAGGGTGTATGAGAGGATGAAACAAGAAAATGAAGATTGAAATAAAGGAAGGAATAAAGAAAGAGTGAAGATGTTTGTGATGTTTTTTCACACTCTCTTCTTCTTCGGGCTCCACAGTAACCTAATCAGGACAGGCTTTATCTGCTAATCCACATTTAAACTTTAACCTGTAGGGGGGCTCTTTGTGTTAGTTAATGTAACCATAAAAGAAGCGGCCAGTCTGAATGACTAATCAGATTCATCATATTTTGCAAGACTAAAAAGCTTCTCTAAAAAGGGAATTGGAATTAGCGTGACTTCCACAAGAGAAATAGAGGGTGGAAAAACTTTAAATGAAACAATTGCATGTGACGAAATGGTGGAGCAGAATAAATTATTGTTCAAGAGCCAACTTCTTAATCAGCTCAGCTGTCTAAGCTCAGACAGACACAGAGATGTTGGGTAATATGTAAAATGAAGGCCTTGAAGGACAAAACTAAAGATCCAGATAGGCAGCTGCTTACAAAAATCAAGTTAGGGACACAATGTAATGGCATATCACAAAAACTAAAACACAACCACTCAAACCCAAAGAGGTTCCCAATCTCTACGATGCTCTTTTGCTTTCACGCGACAAACTGTCTCGGACAGGAGACATATTTGAACATCAATATTTCAGTATTTTAAGAGAATTGGAGTGTAGAAGCAAATTAGATTTTCCAACAACAAAGATTAATTAATAAAGTGTGTCGATGAGTGTTACGTATGGGCCAACATCTGGCGACTTGGTTTGTCTCGTACAGACATCTGAAAGGAACTGAAAAAAACACCATAACATGCTGGACCTGTTTTGTGGGGAACGGAATATTAGGGATTACACTTGTTCTCTTTCTGTTTAAAAAGTCGTTCTGACACCCACGACTAGGATTGATCTTGTTAGGGGAAGAGAAACAACCTGACATATTTAGGGCTTGTTTAGTGTCTTTAAAAACAGAGTTAACTATGAATATTATGAATATTCATAATGGGGAAATGGAAGCCACTGAAACAAAGCATTATTTTATATGACCAATATTCTGCCTAGTCTGATGCTTAAGTAAATTACCTGTCACTATGAATAGATGCTAAATGATTCAATTAGCTTGAGATCTCTATCAATAGAAATGTTTGAGACTTAGCTTTCTTTCAAAACACCAAACATCTGTTGACATGCATTTCATTTTCAGTCCATTGGAGATCATATTTTTCATTTTCCCTTGTTAAACTTCTACATTATACTGTATCATGTTAAAAAGGAAAACTACTGGCAATGGGAAAGCATAGTCAAATGGGAAAATTGATTCTCCTTTAGTTCGTAAAATTGTGTACTGATAAGAAATTACAATGTATAGAGATTTAACGCTTATGCAGTATTTCTCATTGTCTATGTGGTAGGGAGGGAGGAGGTGTGGGGGTGGGTGGGTGGGTGTAATGGAAGAAAGGGTTTGAATGAATGTTAAACTGCACATGTAATATTCTCCAACTACAATAATCTTTCTAAAATGTGTGCTTTTAGCCACCATTAACACCAAAGCGTAGCATTTTGAGTCAAGGCAGAGAAGAAAAGAATGGCATGTCACTTCCACAATCCGTGAATCAGCTGTATAATTTTCTCTCCATTAGAGTGGTACAAGGTGGCCTACAGTATTATCATATTCCACATTGAGGCCAATCAAGCCATTTCATAATTTTTTTGATTACTTTTCTTTGTTTATCACATTTGTTCTTAACATTTGTAGCTATACACTTTTTGGTGTGCAACATTTTATTTTCTTCATGGATTTTGTTAATCTGTTCTTCATTACTACTGGCTATAATTCACATACAGACATATCATGCAGTACAACTCAAACATTAGTTCATCCAACCCAGGGGCGTAGCCAGAATAATCATTTTCAGTAGGCCTAGAAAAATATGGATAGGCATATTTATTCAGTTTTTTTACATATTTACCTTGCGATGTGCACCCGGTGCATAATTTTCTGGGATATTTTTGTCTTTGGGTAGGCCTTAAAACAAATTGGGTAGGCCTGTGCCTACCCAGGCCTACCCGTGGCTACGCCTCTGATCCAACCTCAACATGAATGTGGGATGAATGTATTTATTTATTAATAAGAGATATGTATGTATGCTGTCATATGTCAACTAAGAATATCTAGTTTGGTTTACAAAACCCCAAAATATGTAGTTTCAGTATTTAAAAAATAGGTTCAGAAGATATTGTTTAACTATATGTGCAGTACAGGATATTAGTTGCTGACTAATAATCTATGCATTTAGTACAACATGTTCGGTGTGACCATGGTGCTCTGTGGGTCATGTTGTACAGGTCCTGTGGTGCTCCACCAGTGTTGTTGTCAGGCTCTATAAAATATTCAAGAATGCTCTTCTGTGGGATCTACCTCCATCTAGTGGTCTCTCTGGCTCCTATCAGCACGCACACTAACCAGTAAATACCGGCCTACTTACTTCATACTCGTGCAACTCATGCATTCAGTTTTAAAAACAATGGTAAAAGATAACTACGCATACATTGTTCTCTTATACTATTTATATCTTACAATTACATTTGGTTGGTTGAACCACCATTTCCTTACTGTTAGCTAGTTCCCGGTCGAGGGAGGAAAGGAGGGACAATTTTTGGGAGGGAAACCCTGACACATAGAAAGAATGAAAGAGGGCTATCTCCTGGGACATGTAATCTTTGCACATCCTTTAAAGCTCATTACGATCATAATACCGCAATAAAGTTGTCTCTGTCATATCAATTTTCTCTACTTTTTAGAATTCTAATGAACACGCCCGAGCCATTTTTCATTTAGCAGATTACAGGATGTAAAGAAACAATGAGTGAGGCCGAGGCTTTGTGCCTGTAATCACACAATTTACCACCACTCAAAGGTCTTAAATGACAAGCCAATTTCCACACTTATTAAGCCTTCTGACACACTTCAAATAATCGTATTAGCCATTTTTGGGGGGTTAAATTAGGCCAGATTTTGAGGAAGAGACCTTCGAATCAACGTAATATTCGTAATAGACTCCTCTCCTCACACAGAACTTGAGATGTCTCTGTTGCTGCTCTGCACCAGGCAGGGGGTAGACAGCCCTGTCCTGAGTCAGAGTTAGCAGTCAATCATAAAACCACTTGCCACTTATTCTCCAGTCCTGCAGGTCAGTGTCCCACTTTCCTTTTTTGATTTCTAATCAAAGACTGGGCTAGCTAATAGAGGTAATGAAAGCAGAGGGTATAGGGCTCTGAAGAGATGTGGAAGATTTTAAGGCCACTTTTGGCTCCCTGTGGGGAGGGTCATCGTGCAAACCTCAAGACCCCACAGTCAGAACCCCAACCTCCAAAACACCACCCCCCTCACACACTAGGGATGTCACGAGAACCGATACTTACGATACCTTTCGATGCTAAAATAACAAAACACCGACGATGCCCATTTTTTTGAAGCACCGTAAGCGCCGATGCCAGATGTTAGCATCGGTGCTGCGCCTCTTCTGGAACTGATGGGGGCAGTATTCAAGAGTGTTCCAGTCGACGTTTACATTCAGAAAACCAAGATGGCAACTGCAGCCGCAGCAATCGCCCCACCTCGACTTGTTTACAACAAAGGCACATAAGTTGTGTTTGGAAATAGCCTACTTTGCGTTTGAGGCAGATGACCGTGGCGTTATAATTAATCCGCAGAAGCCACTATGCAGAAGATGCTACCTTGTTCTTCAGATCAAGGGAGGTAATACTTCCAATTTAGCTAAGCAACTGAAAGATCGTCATCCGGATTTGTTTGAAAAATTGAAGGTGAGCCATTCCAGAAGAGCAGCACCGATGCTAACATCTGGCATCATACAAAATAAATCAATGTTCGTTGTGGTCGCGGCATCCGAATACTCTGAATACATCCAAAGAATGCACTTTTTCTGTTTTTTAATCTGTCATACACGTTACTGTACAGGATGTTTGAGATGGTGGGCACTAGTGTTACAATGGCTTATTTTATGTACTTAGTTTAGGTTAGCTATGCTGTAGTTTTAACGTTAGCCTATAGCCTACCTTGGTTAGAAGGTAAAGTCATGTTCATCTTGTTAGCTGAATGGCTTAATTGCACTGTATTAGGTTGTGCTATGCTCTGTTGCACATGTTTTGTATGTCTTATGACATTTGGCTGTTTTGCAAAATATGTTTTATAAATAAGTAAATGTTTCAAGTTCAAGTACATGGAATCTTAGAAAATCCTTTTTTTACCATGGTATTGAAATTGGCATCGAGAATCTTGTTATTTTACTGGTATCGGCACCGACTACTGAATTTTTGGTATTGTGACACCCCTATGACACACACACTTGTTTTTTTCCACACACTATGGTTTAACAGTCTTAACATTTCACCACAAGCCATTGGTAAACATTGTCGAAGGACCAATGTATGAAGTTGTGCTGTCATAATTCACCACCACAAAATGAGGCCGCTTGCTGGGAGAGGCAGAGGAAAAGAAAAAGCCAGGCACTTGGGTTCGCCGCGCCCCTCTGGAGAGGAATGCACACACTGGAAACTGGTTACTAGTTAGGGGTGCACCACATCCTGGTACTTTTATCTTTGACCTATGACACCGGGCACATCTGGAAACATAGTTGGAGCCAAAACACTAGGACTTTTCTTTTCTCTTCTCTCGAAGCGTTTATGGAAGTGAAGCTTTAAAGTTTTGTCCGTACTACTAAGCTGGCATCCTCACTTTCTCAGAACCGGTTTAATGGCTGCAGTGGTAATGACCTAGTGGATATTGACCGTGTGAGCAGGAAGTGAGCATGTATGAGAGGACAGTGGGATAAAGAGAAGGCTGTATTGTTCCACCTTGTTGTATAGATTCCAGATTTGGGGCACAGATAAACATCTCAGAGAGTGGTGGTATAAAGGCCTTTTGGTCTTTGATGTTCAGAGATGGTCTTGGTTAATGGACACCAAGTTTGGAAGCCAACAAAAACATTCCTCGGACCAGGATCATTTGAAGTAACACTGCACCATTTCGTCTTTGGACCAAACGATTCCATCAGCTGCTTCTTTAGTTGTTTTATTAGATGGACTGAGTTCTGACGCTGTTAACGGGTACAAGATGCTCCTAAGCCCCTGAGTTGAGTGTTTATGTTTCAGGAAAAATTGTGTTGTGTTGCTTAGAGTTAGTCCGTAGTGCAAACAACAACTTCTGCCATATTTCAATACCCCTTTTTTCTGAATTGTATGTTTAGGACAGGATTCTCCCAGGATTTTCTACAGGACAATTGCTTCAGATTTGGTTACACCCAAAATTTAAATACATCCAATAATTCTGGCATGGCATCGTATTTGTCTTGGAAAACCACTGAAAATTATTGGCCACCTTAGGTATAAGCAAAGGCTATATTTTTCCTGTCTGTGTGAAACCTGTCCTCAGAGGATAGACAACTGGAGTCAAAAAAGTTAAACTTACCCAGATAAGACCGCTCTCCTCATATTTAGCTACTCTTTTTGGATAATGTTGAAACATTTTTGGAACATTACACATAGGGGTTTTCAAGCTGAGATCAAAAACAGGTATATAAAAAAGAACATTGCTGTCAGATGACACAACAATTCTCCCTCTCTTGTCTAAGGCAGCTATCAAATGGGCATTCAATATCTTCCGTGCCAACTAAAGGCTATATACTTCACGATAAAAAGGTACGTGTGTACACATATGCAGGATGACTGCCACACCTGCATTCGTACGGATACTGCATTCATTTGGTGTATGATTTGTGCACATCTCCCTAGGCATTGAGGCCCTCATGTACGTACATTTGCAAACGTAGCGTTATCAGCGCCATGGCCAAGCCGCAGAAAGCGCCCTGAAATACTTCAGTTTACGTTGTATTTACCAAACCTGCAGTTCATCGGGTAATCAGCGCTTTTCTCCGCCCACTATACTGTAAATCAAGAGCATTTAAACGTGCAATTGAATGGGCCTCCTTCTCACTTTCTATCATGGATCATCCACCAAAGTCAAAACAGCTAAAACAAAGATTTTGTGAAAACAAAATTGATGTGCTTGTTCACACTGACGCAAAAAAATGCCATCTGGACCTAAATTACCAATTCCAGTAACTGTAATATTGCATGGCTGCTTAATCTGTAACGCATAATGATTTTGTGTTCACTCAACTGAAAAAGTGTGATCCTTGCGGAAAAATCCTTTCAGCTCGTCTCTGTGGCCTATGTCTTCTTCTTGCTCCGATTACTACTGCCATTTCACCAGGAGGCATATGCGAGGAAACCTGAATCCTGGTTTACACCTGCTTTTAAGAGGTGCAATTTTCACCGCAAAATAGAGGCGTGCTTTCACGGGCATTTTTTGTACATACCGGGGAATACATAATTAGGCGGACTTTACGGTATCCCCTCCAATCTCTTTAAGGGAAACTCCCACTTTCCCCTTCACCCTCCTGTGAATGCATGTGCATGACACGTGAAAGCGCAATTTGCCATTTTCAGTTCCCGCGACAGGCAGTCTGCGCTTTTACCTCAGTGTGGCATGTTTGTACATACCTCGCCATACTTTTACGCGCACGTTACGAAATAAATACGCCTAAAATGGGCGCAAAAGCGTTAGCTTGGAAGCGTAACATGAGGCCCTGAGTGTACACATACTGTCTTGATACACTGGGCCGAGAGATAGCAAGCCAAGTACATTGGGAAGGCTTTGTCATCAAGAGGGGCATTAAGATCTCTTTGATGTAACCACACAGTGTGGCAAGCAACTAAGAACACTCATGGCTTGCTTAATTATACTGAGAAATGGATGAGTGACATTACCCTAACGCAGCTGCAGTAAGCTTCAGGGCCCAGCTTCTTATCTCAGTCATGGAAGCAGTTGCTAGCTGGCATTCGCTGCGTCCAACTTAGTTTGTTCAAGTTCCCAAACAGGTTCACAAATGTTTTCCAGCCATTTTCCAGTCATTGATTGTGCCACACATGTTCAAAGGTAGGCCCCCCAACCCAGAATCTCCATTGGTAAATAAGGGATCCACCCACCACTTCCGGGTCACAGGGGCAAACCACTTTGAATATCAATTGAATATCATGCAAGCCGGAGATGCTATGCAAAATTTGTAGGAGGAGTAGCAAGCTATGGGTGTGTCGAGAGGATGTGTTGAGGCGCCATGCTGCTCCTCATCCCAAATGGCCTATTCATCAGACTTTTTTTATGCAAAACCCACAAATCCAATAGAATGTAAATCAACAGGGCACATTAATGTATTGAGAAAAATGCTATCTAAATGTTTAAATCGCAATGGTTTGTAATGCACAGATGTTCTTCTTGACGTTAGAGGTGGCGTCACTCATGCTTACTGTACGCAATTACCATGGCTCAGCATTTGATTCTTTTACAAAATGGGTAACGAACCAGCGCGAAGCGCTGGACAGGTAGTTGTAAGGAGACAATAATTATCTATTAAAGACCTGGCTCATCACGCCATACTGTACATAGTCCCCCTTTAAGACAATATGTAACCAATGCTGTCGATGTCTCGAGTTTGACAACAATATTTGGGAGAATGAAAATGCCTTTCCAATTCCTGAGCACTAATAGACAATCATCAATTGTGGAATGTTTTTTGTCACAGTATTGCCATGCGTAATTAATGTCACATTGAAATGATAAAGAAGTCAATGCAGGGCAGTAGGCAATGTCATTGAGAGCTAAATGAGCAAAACAAGGGAACTGCACCCACAGCACAGGTTGGGACCATTTGGTTGAAATGTTGTTTCCACTTGGTAAGTGAATGCTCATTGAAGTCATCATCAGAAAAGCATTAAAGTTATTACTGACAATTTCAATGGGCATTCACTTACCAAGTAGGTGAATAATGATATTATTAACACAATAACACAATCTTAAAATTAAATTATCTAAATGTGTCAGATGACATTTTGATGCCATGTGATGGAGGCTCCCCAGTGCCACACTGTCTCTGCTGACAGAACTCTGAGATCATAGTGCCTACAAAACATGACATTGAGTAACTAGAGAGGGTACAATTTCTGGAGAAATTGTAGGGTGTGCTTTCTTGCGTCGGTTGCAGGTGGGTCCGTTTTCCCTTCTAGTTATAATTTAAAGCATTTAGCCTACTCATATTGCATAATTCATTAGAACCCCCTTTGAAACAAGGAACCCCCTTTGAAACAAGCTACTGTAACAACGTTGTCACTGGCAGTATTTCAGATGGAATTGCGATTCAAATAGTACCGTCTTGTAACTGAAAATAACCCCCCCAAAACGTAAATACGTTCGATATTAATTTAAGGGGACATGGCTAATTCAAAAGCAGTTTGCTAGAGGCAAGCTAGTTGCCGTTGCTATCCACACTTCACTGATTGTTTGAAAGCGCCGGAAATGAGAATGTTTCTTTTGTAAGGGATAATGTATAGAACGCCGGTCATTATCGGGAAAATAAGCCCCGACAGGACGAACAGCAGAAGCCCTGAAGCGGCTTATTTTCCCAATAATGACCGGCGTTCTATGCATTATCCCGCTTATTACATGGCTACTTGCCAACAAAAATAACTTAACACAGTGTGTCTTTTTACAATGTATTTGTTACCATTCGTATTGTTGATCAGCAGAGAAATAGTTCACCAAAGACGTTGAACTTCATAGACTATAAAACATTCTTTAGGCTTCAAATCAGCTGACGTCGCTAAGCAACAGAGTACGCTGGGGTTGAAAAGTTACCGGACTACTTGCGGAGTGCTACGAAAGACGTGAATCCGAGGCAAAAAGGCCACTTCCCTTGACAGCGGTCAAATGTGCATAGCAACGGTCAAATATGAGAAAATAGTTCACCGCAGAACGTTGGGAAGCCCCATTCAAGTGAATGGAGCATTCTACAGCATTAAAGAACAGCCGTGTAATAAGACATAATAAAGTTTAGCCATAGCTGTGGCATTGAAGACAGAACTGTAGCCATAGGCGTCAGCAGCATTTTGAGAGTGGGGACACACACATTATGCGGGGGGTCTGGGGGTTTCTCCCCTAGAATGTTTTGAGATGTAGATGCAATTTCCCGCATTCTGGTGCATTCACCAACTATTTACCATAGTTGTTATACATATACTGAGGGGCTGGACATTAAAATATTTTGAAAACTAAACTTCCCAATAAGCAATGGGACATCTTCAACTACGTTTCACCTTTCAGCACTCACCTCAGCAACAGAGCTGTCTCCACTGCCCCTGCATGCTGCCCCTGCCTCTGACTCACTCTCAATCTTTACCACCTATATCAGGAGACATGCATTGAGCATTCTTTCATATTGATAATAATAAGCTTAATGTAGATTTTTCATATGAAGATTTCTGAGATGTACATCATGTTATCAGCATATAAAGTTCAGAATTGGTATAGGTTTAGTAGCCTAATAATGATGTAGGCAACATTAAAAAAGCATCTCCCTAAAGCATGACTGGACAGTTCAGAAATGATCAAATTTGTGTTCAAACCTGTAGTCTTTTCCACAGATCACATCCTGTAAACTTGATGTAAGCTTTCAGAAAATACATGGTTTAGGTGGTTGAATCAGTTTCCCTAAATGGCACAGCCCAAAAAGGTATCAGCCATATAGCCTACTCCATTTACCAATACCGAATTTATTATGCATGGACAGCATCCTAATATGGAGAGATGGACGTGTCTCTTGTCTCATTAGATAACATCCTGATGGTATAAGCTTTCAGAGGATATATGGTTTTAATGGTTGAATCAGTTTTGCCTTCATGTTACAGACTAACATGTTGCAATACAATTCTGCGAATTTCCAACATTACAAGTTGAGCAACCTTATTTAAATTGGAAGACAATGTTACACAAACTAGAGAAACTGGCATGTTAGCTAAGATTAACTCCAGAAGATTAGCTCACGGTTTTAATGGCAATAAAAAAAACACCCGCAATTTCTTTCGTAGCTACTTGGAAAAAACATCCTTGTCATCTATTTCTGCCTGAAACAGACGCCTAAATCTGAACACGGCCAAAAGCACAACATATTTCAGACCCAGATTAAGAAATCAACAAATGCTGTTCCACTTGTAATGGGTAAATAAAGTATGGTATAGCCTAGTGCTAGATGTAGGTAAAAAGCTTGCTTATCTAGCTAGCCATAATCATAATGTTTGCAGAAGGATCTTTGTGACTTAACTAACGCTATTATAGTCAGAGAATGTCTCATAAGGGTGCTTTGGCCACTGAAGGGAAAACTGGGCAACTTTGACTTACTTTCCTCTTCGTCGAAAAAACCCTCCTTATGTCCATCTCGTCTGTGGAACCGTCATGTCTGAAGTGCTAGCTACAAGCGCGATGCGTCGATCCAAGAATATGGGAGTTGAATCTGCGTGCATGATGCTGTTTTTTTTAGAAAACGTGGAGTGGAATTCTATTGCTATGAGTATTCTCCCTACTGATAAAGTGGAACGGATTTGATTGTGAAGCAATGGAAAGATCGCTGGACTAGTAGACCAGTCATGCACTAATATTTTGATCGCAAATGTGAAGGGGTCCAAACGGACTGTAGCCTACTGCTACACACTGCCAGAGGGCGAGCCGAGTCTGTAACGTCAAAAGAAGACGCAGTCTCACTCAAATTCCAAGTTTTACACAAATAACAAAAATATGCTGACCCGCTGGCTGTCTTCACAATAGCCAAATCTTAAAAACACTGCTCTCCATTTCGATGTAGAATTGACCCTGGTACGAAATTAAACAAAGAATCATCAGACGCAGATCGACAACACTGTTGTTGTTGCCGCAATCGTCAATGGAGGCCGACAGGGCTCTCACGTAGCAAACAAATCAAAGTTTTTACAGCAACCTACATTAAAATCTCACCACCTGGATGTTTTCACAATAGTCATATCGTCATAAAATTTCCCTCTTTCTGTTTTTTATTGTAAAATTAAACTACAAAATTAGCTACGAAAATACTACTATTATATGACGCTCTCTGGCATGGCTGCCGCCTAAAAGACTAGGCGGTCTCACGGGCGACCCGCACTCGCTCTATTTACAAAGACTTTAACGACCTAAATCAAAAATCCGAGATTGCAGTTCCACTCGAAATCGCTTTCTCAACAAAGCCAAATGGTTGGGACTTTTTGGGGTGGTATTTTTCACTCGTAACCCAAGCTCCAATTTGCGTGCTAGAACGTCTCTATCACGTTGTATCCATGCGTCGTTGCTGACGTGTGTTGACGTGGTGACGTAGCTAGCACACATTACCCTTTGTCGACTACAGGCACTCTGTTACCACAAAAACGTTGTAACCTCCTAAACTGTGCAACAAAACGTGCATCCCAATACAAGCAACGCAATCGAGACCAAGACGAACATTTTGACACAGCCGTTGTCAGTGTAGTCCAAATATTGACTGAGCCTTAGGGGGGCGAAAAGAAACAATAACTAGAAAAGGCTGTTCCTGCGAAACAGCAGTGAGAATGCTGAAATCCTGAATGGGGATAGCTGACCATGCTAAAAAAGCTGAACATTTTGTAGAAAGTTATAAGCTGAAGCTTCAAAGCGCCCGAAAGGTATTTTAAATAGGGGCTGGAGCTGGACGAAGACTTAAAACTACAAACAAAAAAAAAAAAAATGCAAAACAAAAAGTGAAAAAAATCTGAAAGAAGAGGAACAATGCATACAAACTATGTATAATATAATATATAATTATTATTATAAAGATTATTTGCTGGAGTTTCAAAAGGCCTGAAATGTATGTAATAAAGGACCTGCAGCAAGATGAAGGCAGAAAAGTACAGAAAAGTTAAGAAAAATGCAAAAGTACTGGCAGTTGGAAGGTACTGCTGTGAAAGGTCTTTTTGAAAGGATCTGGAGCAAAATGAAGGCAGAAAACAGAAGAAAAGAAGAAGAAAAATGCAAAACAAAAAGGGGAACATTTCAGAAAGATGAGCTGCAGGAAAATGTGAAAATTGAGCAGAAAACCTGGAGCCGAGTGCACCAGCTGGGCGTAAAAAGATTGGTCTTAAAGGAGACATGTCATGAAAACTTTATTTTATGAGGTTATTTAACATTAATATGAGTTCCCCTAGCCTGCCTTTGGTCCCCCAATGGCTAGAATTTTCGATAAGTGTAAACCAAGCCCTGCGTGTTCTTCTCCGCCTTTGACAAAATGAAGGCTCAAACGCTCTGTTTGAAAATCTCCTCCAAGTGACGTAGATACGAGAAAGGTTACCTCCCCTCTCTCTGCTTTGCCCGCTCAGATCATTTGGCCCGCCCATGAGAAACTGAGCTGCCACCGTGCAAGGGCGAGTGCGATATCGGTTTTTCCTGGAGAGACATCATGGCGAGCAAACAAACGAAGCATAACAGTTGCTCATTGCTTGGATGTGCAAATCAAAACAAAAGTATTTTTTTAGTTCCTTCATCCAAGCTTCTGCGCAACCAGTATCTTAATTTGATTTTCGCTGGAATTGCGCCGACACAACTTCACACAAAGTTTTGTATGTCTGCGCCAAACATTTCAGCCTCTACTGTTTCCTTAACTTGAGCCAATACAAACTGGCCTTGCTGAAATAAAATTCTGGATCATTACTAACTCTACTTGGTCAAGCTACAAACCTTGGACAAGTAAGCTAACTAACACTATATCATTTTGTTGCTTTACTGTATATGGTTACCTAGCTTGCTACCCTTAGAATGTGGCTGTAACATTAGCTCTGCAGCTAACAGCTGAGTTACTGTTGCTTATGTAAAGATAGATGGCATCAAGTAGGCTATGTGTGTGAATACAAACGCTGTAACGCCACTGTTGTGCACTTCTTTGTTATTTGGATAACCGTTCTGCTGTTATGGCGCGCGATATCCGCCTTTCTCTTCATTGAAATGACTATGAGTGTGCACCTCTGCAAACCAGGGTGATTAGATGAGAATGACTCAATTTGAGGCATCTTACAGCAACGGGGGCTACGAGCCATTGCGATACATCCGTTGTAAACATTAGCGCATGTTGCCGCCCCTCTCCTCCTCATTAGCATTTAAAGCTACAGACACCAAAACAGCGCGTTCTGAGGAAAGCTCATTGTGGGACTACTCGTAGTGGCTATAATTCTGCACCATGGCTGAATTTCGGGAAAGAGACTTCAGATACAGTATTAGGGGACCACTAAGGCCTATATAAAAGCATCCAAAAACAGCATTACATGTCTCCTTTAACTCTTACGTCGGTCTTAGCTACGTCCGACTTTGTGATTTGAATTTACACCAAGTGCACCAAGCTTGAAAGACCAAGGTCGAAGCTACGTCTGGTCTTAAGATGCGCGTCTTGGTGAAAATGCGAAAGCGTAGATCGTTGCCAAGCAACACATTTAAGAGCCTATCAGAGCCAGTCCACGGGCTTATTAGACATTCTCTGAGCCTATCCGAAGCGCACTTTATAGCTAGCCTATCTCTCTTCAAAACAAGCGATGGATAAAGAAAAACAAAAGAAAAGGAAAATACATTTTACTGATAGAGAAATTAGAAAACATATAGTTTGTATACTGAGAATAGAAGCGTGTTCACGGGGAAATGTATAATAATATCAACACAAACAAACAGAAACAATCAGCTGGAAATCGATCAACAACAAAATTAACAGTGGATTTCTGCTCCCACGGACAACTTTCTCGCCTTAATGCCCTTTCCATGTTGCCTATTAACAAGACGCGCTGCATGTGCGATCAAAATAGTGTTAGCCCTAATTAGGCTACCATGGATAGGATATTGGTCCGATTTACCAACTTACGCCTGCTCCCCACTAGGCGTAAAATGTACACCCAGGTGCAGCACATAAAGGGCTTAAGTCCATAGAGTTAATATAACTAGAGTAAGTTACTTTTGTCTTCCAAGATGGCGTCCCCATTCATTTCTATAAAAAGTGCTCAGTGGCGCAGGGAGGCAAGCGAGATCGCGAGACTGGACGCGGCCATCTTTCCACTTCCGTGTCTTCCTGTCTAACTTTAAACAGTGGCTCTTTTTTTCCCTAGCTCCGAGAGCTCATGTAAATCGGCTATCAGCCAATGTGAACTTTTGTGCTCGTGCTCGTGCTCTGTTAGTATCCGCCAGCACATTTGCAGGCAACTTTCATTGACAAAGCAAATAAATGGGTTGCTAGTTTACCCATTTCGGATTGGTTTCAAACTTAGCAAAAATCGGGAAAAATTATTCTATGAAAGAGCTAGTAGTATGAGCCAGGTTCGAGAATCAAACAAAAATTATTGGGGGAGATAGTTTTGTAAATGTTGAATCGAGTTAATAGAATAAAAACGACCGGAAGAGTCGGAAACCTAACCGTACATGCAATACCACCTACATCCACCGGGGCCGTTGCTTCAAGCCGAGGGGCGAGGGCTTGCTTAAGTCTAACTGGTGCACTAGTCATAACTTTAAGTTAGTCGTAACTTTCAATTCTACGTCGGACGTAGCGTACGTCCAGGCGTACGCCCAGCTGGTGCACTCGGCTCCAGTTCCTGAAGTCTGGGTTGAACGAATTTGAAGGTTAAAGGACAACACTGGAATGACTTGAACTTGCTGGAAAAAGGTAGCAACCGTTGGTCATTGGCAACAGACTGGCAACATTTCTAACCTAGAATCTAGGTTTCAGGTTGAAGACGGAGGAGAAACTAATCTTGCGTAACTGCACACACAGTCCTGTTCAGACACTTTAAGATTACATCAAAATAATAATTCATAGTGCAGGGTTGCCGATGTTGTCGTTGTCCCTGGTGAGTTTTTTTATACGTAAATAACAAGATCATGATATATCTATTCAGCGGATCATTTCTTGCAAGTGTGTCAAAGTGGTATGTATTAACACCGTAGGCTTGAATAATAACCGAAGGCGTGAAGCTAGAGAGGATGCAATGGAAGATTTCCTACATAAGCTAGATGTACAACTTCAAATTGAAAACGGAGAAGATATTTAGAGTAAAGACAAGTTACTTTACATATGTGTTCAATATCATCAAATAACAGTAAAAGTTTTCCAGTTACTTAGCGTTTGTTCGTAGGATTAACGCCAGCAGTGCACCAAACACTTACCCAAGGCCTGGTTTGGCTGTTCGTGACGGTCAGCTATGACAGTGAGCCTCGATTTTTGCAGATTTCTGTAAAACCTGCTAAAATAAAAACGATCTAGCTAGATTATGTACACTTTAAGCTCAATGTACAGTACATATCTTGTTTGGTCGATTGTGGAAAAAAAGTCGAACCGTTTTTAGTTATGGAGAGCCATCGCGCTAGCTTGATTATGAGAAATGTAGCTAGAATCCACACCTCAAACAAGTTAACCCAGACGCAAAACTGTACATCCAATCCCAAAAATAAGGATATTTTCCGAGACCCAAGACTCTGCCGAAACCATTGATATCATGTTTGTGTCTGTGCGGTCAGAAGTACAACTCTTTTGGCAGTCTCCAAAACGTCACCCAATTCTGCTTTCATGGTGCGCGTCTGTTTGGTTGCCACGGTGATGGCGCAGCTGTGATCGCTAACGAGCTGGGCAGAGAGAAAAAACACATTTAGCTGGAATCCACACCTCTAACAAGTTAACGTAGGCGCAAAACTATACGTCCAATCCCAAAAATGAGGATATTTTCCGAGACCCAAGACTCTGCCGAAACCAGAGATGTCCTTTATATGTCTGTGCGGTCAGAAATACGACTCTACCGGCAGTTTAAAAACACGTCTACTTTCGAAATTGTCTGACGAATTTTACCCACCTCTCCATTGAGGTTAGTGAGAGAATTTGAAAGGCTGCTCTCGCTTCAAGGCTCAAAACTGAAAATCTATAAATGTGAGCTCTTTAGTAGTTAAATTGGCTGCAAGAGGACAAGTTTTCCTACAATTTAAGGTAAAACTTGTTTCTGTAAGTTAAACTATATGAACGTCAGAGGAATTTGTTTGACAATTTAGTTGAATATCAGAAAAAGAGCAGCCAGCAGAGTGCTGGCTGCTCAATCATAAAAATCAAGAAGGAGCTACATTTTTCATGTATTTCAAACTGTCACAATTCAACATTGGCTGAATATTTGAAAAAGCTGAATCATTTGGGAATAGCTGAATGTCTTGTGAACATTTTAAAGTTTGAATGGTGTCTCTAGCTGAAAGTATGCTGAAGCAGTTAAGTTTGAAAGAGGAGGAAGCTTTTTAATGATTTGAAAGGATTTACCATTACTTTTAATGGGACAATAATTTGCACAAAAACCTTAATTATTTAAAAAGTATAAAAGTGAGAAATACCAGAAGTCATAGCCATCATCTCCTGAACGATCTGAATTTGTTCTCACAAATAATAAGAATATATATGTGAGATAACAATGGTTTGTGCTCGCCGAAGGCAGGCACACCCTAATAATCCTACATCCCAATATGCCATTTTAGGCCGTGGGCCGGACCCTGAAATTGTTAATTTCATTGATCCCTGTCAGGGAACTAAGTAATTTGTTTACAGATGGCATGGAAAAATTTGTATAAGTAGTTTACCGATTGTTTCCAACGTGGATATGTGCACATTTGATGAAGATATTTTTAGAAGGCCAAATTTGTAGGACTACTAAAACGTCGC
The DNA here is from genome assembly GCF_021917145.1 of Hypomesus transpacificus. Lineage (NCBI taxonomy): Eukaryota > Metazoa > Chordata > Actinopteri > Osmeriformes > Osmeridae > Hypomesus > Hypomesus transpacificus. The sequence continues at coordinate 10,575,482 of NC_061067.1, forward strand.
CTCAGAAAACGTAAACAAATTCCCCGTCTCCTTGACAACCTGTCACGTCGCCCTGATTAGAACGAAATCCTGATATTAAAAATAGTTTTTTTAAATACTTTTTGTCTAACGTTACATGACATGAGCTATAACATACATTGAGCACTTACCGTCAGACCTCCGTTGATCACCTGTGGGTTATCTAATGTTACATAGACAGCAAAACATCAAAGCGAGACGCGATGACAGCCGGCAACTTATTTGACATAATTAACATTAACAATGAAGTGCTGTATACATGTTGCTTCGAAGACAAAAAGCCAAATATCCCTATTCTCACAAGCAAGTTGGGCATCATTTGTTCAGTGTGCCCAGAAATGGGTTAATCTCAACACAGCTGAGAGTTTGATTGCTGAAAAAGCAATAGCGGAATTTACTTTGACGGAGACGTGGCGAGACCAAGATGTGCCAGTTAATGTGGGCTTCCATAGGGAGTGCTACATGCTCTTCACTAATAAAGAGCACATTGCAAGAGCATGTAGGAGAGAAAAGGCAGCTTAAGATACTGAAGGTATGTATAAAAAAAACAAATTCTACCAATTCTCTATTAAGATCATTTTGTATTGGTGCTTCATGTAACTGTTATACGTGTATTGTAGTTGGTTTAAAAATGTTTGTTAAATAAACCTCACACTACCAGTGAATCTTAATTACACAATGTGATTTTTAATAGATGTATATTTTTGAACACTTTGTATCTAAAAATTTTTATTGAAAAGCTGGACATTTAACAAGGGCAAAAAGCATGGATTCAGTATTATATTACAGGTTGACAATGAATTGAACACAAAAGTCATTGTTGTTTTTTAGGAAAGTTAAAAAAAGACATTAAATGGTTTTCTTCCCATTCTAAACATTGAGATTACTAGATTAAAAGTAACCACCTTTGATAAACATGCTTTGTCCCCTTTGTTCTGTCCCCTACATATGTAGATAAAGCCCAACTACTGCCAGAGGAAGTCAGTGATGACACTGCATCCAAAGTCCGGGTTTTGCGTTCTGCATCAGATGGCCCAAGCCTCCCAAAAAGAGCTTCCCATCTCTTGCCTGTTGGATGCCTATTATGCAGAAAGAACCAATACATCACTAACAGTCACAGCAGAAAAAGGTCAAAAGAAAAACTTGCTCAGTGTGAAACACTAACTGCCGGTAAGCTACTTGTTGCTGCAGAGGAACGGAGGGATGAAAGTGTACTAATGCACATACGTGGGAGGGATCTTGTAGCTTCAGAGGCCATGTATCATTTGAGCTGCTACAGACATTATACAAGACATCTGGCCAAAATTCCTCAAGAGGGAAATCCAGAAAGCAATCCATATCAGGCAGGCTACACCCATTTCTGCAAGTCAGTGGTGGAAAAGAGGTTGCTGAGAAACCGTGAGGTGTTAAGGCTGTCCTGGCTAAATGGCCTTTTTAAGAAAATAGTTAAGGAAAAAGAAGGTGTTGACATTTCAACTTACAAAGCCTTTTCCTTAAAAGCCAGACTTCAAAAGTCACATCCATTTTTTAGATTTCTGAAATGTTCAATAAATTATTTAGTGTATGTTGATGATTTAACTGCTGATGAAGTAATCCATGAAAAATCTACACAGCCATCATCCTCATTATCAGACCATAGTGAAGATGACACAGAAGATGACACAGAACCAAGTCATGTTGGAGCAGGGCAAGGAACAAAAGACTCAAGCCTTCTCTATCATGCAGCCATGTCACTCAGGGAGATTATTGAGGCCAAGTGCAAAACTACTCCTAAACTGCCATGGCCACCCACAGCGCAAGACCTTCAGATGGACACTGCCTCAAATATTGTACCAAATGAATTATACAATGTCTTGGCTTGGACAACAGGTATGACTACAGAATTTAGAACTGGTGGTTTGTGTGCCAATGTTAGTGTGGAGAACAATCGGAAGATTGTGTCATTGTGTCAAGATATCATGAATCTGGAGGACGCTGGCTCATGCCAAAGCATTCCTCCTTAGCCATGGCTGTACGACATACGACAGGATCAGCTCAGCTTATAGGAATACTGAATGGTCTAGGGCACTGTTCCTCCAACTCACAAGTACTGGAACATGACATCGCTCTAGCAGAGCTGCAATTGCAAAGAGGTGATACATACATCCCACCAAACATTACAGTTCAAGTTCAAGCAACTCTTGTATGGGACAACAACGACTTTGGTGAAGAAACACTATCTGGAAAGGGAACAACACATAACACAAATGGTATTATAATTCAGAGGCCAATTACGTGTGTTGTGTCTACTTCTGAGACAGTATCTCTGCAGAGAACAAGGAAAAGATCTCTTCAACCACCTCACGCCCATATTGACACTTACATTAGAAGAAAGAGGACCGGTCCAAAACCTTTTGGATCAGAAGTTGAACTGGGACACAAGAAATACGTGTATACACAGGAATCTGCACGAAGACTGGATGATGCCTACTTTTTCATGAACACTCATGAAGTGATGAATGAGGTTCATGGCAGCGTTTTACCTGGATGGACAGGTCACAATACACTTCTTCAGAGAGGTACGATTCCAGCCATACACTGTAGCCAGAACAACGGAGAAGTTACATCCTTTCGGAGACGGAAAAGTCTGGCAGAAGAGCTGAGTTTAGAGCCAAAGCGATTTCCGACTCCTAGCCACATCCGGGTCTTCGGGCACCGACTCAAACAATGACGTGATTGGTCAACTCAGGTTGACAAGGTAACAACACGAGCTTTGATTGGTTCTTACTCCGGTTAACATTTTGTTGTTAACTTGCGATATTATATCTACGTTATCTTTTTAATGTGCAACAATTGACGTTGGAAACAAGCGGTTATGTGCTCAACAACAATTTATTTATACAGTTATAAAAAATTAACCAGTTCCCTGAAGGAGATCTATCAAATCGAAAACTAAAGGAGAAAAACGGACTTGGCCCACAGTCTATTTTAGTTAGACTTGAATTTTGCAGGCAGATACATTTTATCCATCTGATCAGTTGAAGATATATCAAATGATTTGAGGTTTTCCATATGACTGAAGGTTTCACATTGACAGAAATACAATGCGGGAAATATGCTGTGCGTACAGTGCTAGACGTTCCTTACTCTATCCCTCTAAAGTCCTTCTGAGGTCATTGAACCTGGCTTTGCATTGCTCCGGCGTGCTTGAGACCCAAGATTAAATTGTACTGACAGTCACTGTTAAAGATGTAACATTTGTGGAGGATGTTCCATAAAAAGGATGTTCCTTCTTTATCTCTACGTTGGTGAACTTCCATCTCAGCCTTGTGACGTTAGGTTGTCTAAATATCTACGTCACTCACTTCTTTCAGCACAACCCCATTTTGTACAATCAGGCACTTAATTGTTTATAGGCACCAGCCATCCACTCAATCATGCAATTATTCCACCCACGTTGGAGCCGAACTCACCAACTTTTGGAGTAATTACATGAGCAAGATATCTAAATTATTTTAATTTTGCGAGCATTAGAATATGCACCAGTGCCTTAGCTGGTACCCCAGAGTGTTAGCTGGCACCTTGGAGCCTTTTACGGTTTATTTCGCTGCCTGAGTGTCTCCCAGGAATTTACTTATTTTATTGTTCGTGTTTGGCGCCTTTATGGAATCCTGGGACATTGTTTCACTTTCTCTGAAGAACCATTTCGTAGGTCATTTGAGACTCCAGAGTCTCAAAGGAATACTGTCAAAGTTCTGTGCATGTCTGCAAGGAATTCTGCAAAGATTAGTCTTTCCACACTTCTGTCACCTTACAACAACAAACTCACACACTGAATTGCATGATTTAGATAATCATTCATATGAATCTAAAAGGTGACTTTCTTGTGTGTTTCTGTTTTTCTTTTTCAAAAGCATTGAACCTGACCTTTAAAACCCATGCTACATTTGACTTTATCAATAAGCTTTGGGATTTCACTCTGTTTAAAAGGCATTTTTAGAGAGCCAAAACAACCTTTTTTGGAAATTAAATAAATGTATTTAAATGAAATGCTTATAAATGTTGAGCTTCACCACGGTTAATTGCAGCTTGTCACCCCAAAGCATTAAATGATATATTGTAGACAGCAGTACATTTTTCCACTGCATGACTTTTATATATTGCAGTTACACAGGCCACATTGGTGTCAAATGGATATACAATGTTACTACTGCCTGTATTATAAAACTATATAATAATTTACTTAGCAACCAGCCTATTCATCTATTGCTAATTTTACTAGGTTAGCAGAGTTGTAGTTTAACTCATTCATGAAAATCACACAGTCTGTAATAAAGTGGTTTTAAAGAAATTCTCTAAATATATGGTATGAAAGTGTTGTTATTGAACACAGAAATTACAGATTGTATGACGACGACATGGTTTTGTTGAATGCTTTTTTCCAAGTCTGACATTTCTTTTGGTCAGAAATTCCCCCTTTAAGTCAGTGTAGTGTAAAATCAGACCATATTTTGACATCTGTGGCCCTCACTGAGCGGAGGTAGCCCAGAGATGACCATTTGCACATCTTACTACCCTGTGGTTTCCTGTCGTAGGGCCAATGTTCCTCACATTTCGTGTATGTTGCCTCGTTAACTCTCATTCAGACTTAACTGTGTGAAAAGACATCTCTCTGCAGTTTTTGACTGTTATCCGTCCAACTTTTACCCAAATATACTTTATAACTCCCCCCCCCCCCCCCCCCCCCCCCCCCCCCCCCCCCCCCCCCCCCCCTCAACACACACACACTCACAAAAGTGGGGGGAAATGTCTGCAACTGTTTCAGGAGTAGATTGTGTACTTGCATCCTTGGCAGGAACAAAAGATTTGCTGTTCACTTATCCACAATCCAGTTGTTTAATAGAATGACTGATATCTCTGAAACGATTTACAAAGCCATTGCAGAGCATTTGATTACGTACACACAGCCCTCGTTTTCCTTGGCTTTTAAGATTGCCTGTGAAAGATCAAGTCAAATCTTGACCCCCCTCTCTCTTCAGATAAGACTAATCCCCGACAAAGTCAATCCCCGACAAAGAGGGAGAGAGTGTGCAATTGAGAGAGGGACAGGAAGGAGAAGCTGGGCTAACTACACAGAAGTAACATCCATGGGAGACCCCCTCTGTAAGCCTTCAGTATTGTGAGTGCTATCAGAGAAAACATATCGGAGGTGGGGGGGTCTGAAAGAGCGGTCTGCTAGACCAGACGAGAGGGTGAATCAAGTGTCTGGGAACGCACTGATTAGAGAGGGTCATGCCGTCTTAATGAGAGTCATTACAATCACATGATAGCAAAATAAACTAATTGCCAGCTTATTGACGAGACAGAGCATTCCATATCAAAAGGTTAATTACATCTGAGACAGGGTTCCTCATTGGAGATTGGACGTCTGAATCTTTATTGTCTCTTTATTTTTCATCCAGTTTTCTCTATCTCTTTCTCTATGAGGAAAAATATGTAAAAAGGCAATCTCTAAATAGGGTTTCTCTTGCCTGTTTCTTGATAAGCTTCAGGCAGAGGCTCTTGCCTATTACTTTTGTGTTTCTTGTATGTTTTCCCAGGAAACACTTGGCAGCCTAATTAGCAAACATCATCAGGTAAAAGTTGGTGCCCCTGAGGACTTTTTTCCTCTTGTTTTCTCCCCCCAAGCTTTCCCCAGCCAGCCAAATGTGTTGTTCTTCCTGAAATTTGATAGGTTTAATTGCTGCAGAACAAGAACAAAACAACCCCCAACACATGTAGGCACACACAAATAAAGGCTAAGACAGGCTAATCATGCTAATGCTCAATGCATATCAACTGCAGTGATATGTTGACTTTGGGAGTTGAAGTGTTTCCTTATACTTTGCCATAAACATTCAACTGACCTTCCTTGGTGAGAACTCAGCACCTGAAGGCAAAGAGGGCTGCCTCCTCATCCATCCTTTCTAAGCCATTACCCTTGGACAGGAAAAGAAGATAAATATTGTTGCAGATGCCAAACTCAACCTCAAATGAGATTTTCAAGCCAGATCTATCAAGCCTTGGTGGGGTGTTTAAGTCTCCAAAACTCAGCCCTTGGCAAGACGTGGGGTGGTGGTGGCGGGTTATAGATTCCCTCCACACTGCTGTTGCCAGGGTTTATGATTACATAGACAAGTGATTGGACTACATGCCTCTTGTACTCTAGCCAGTGTCAACTGTTTATCTGTGGAATTTTGACTTATTAACTGTTCGGGTGAAACCGTGAAAAAGGTTACATTGACACCCACAAAAGTTTTCAACATTTTGCATATTTACAATTTTCCATAATATGGTAATTTGATTATTCTACTTCGATAGTATCAACAGTAGCCGTCGATAGTACTGGAGTAGTCGTAACTAAGTTGCAGCCAGAATGCCTATTTTTATTTGAAGAACATATGATCTCATTCAGATGGCTTCGCTGGTAACTTATTGACTGACGGACACTCCTTGGATTCCGCAATGACTGCAATGTTATGTTGTTAGCGAGAATGCTCGTGCATGACGATGAATCTTAGACCATCAATCATCCGACATCTGTATTTGCAACTCTCATATCTTAGCATTTGTGGCTATTTCGAAAATTTAAGGGAAGTCCAAATCACCTATCAAAATCAAAATGAATACATTTTGTGATAGTAGTATGCATCCTGAATTCAAGGCTTAGGAGTCTGGTTCTAGGGTTCTGGACAATAGAGAAAATGGGCCAGTCCAAGGTTGTTGGAAACATCTGCTCTGATGGTGTGAGTTACACAGCCAGGTCTATGAAAACCTTTATCAGTAGAACCATAGGCTTCTAGACAGACATAGGCCCCTACAGACAAGAATGTCACTGGTCTTTGGGTAAGGAAAGTCCCCTTTTGAGAATGTAAATAATGGTGGAGTGACCACAGGACTCTATGTTTCTAAACACATTCACAGTAAGCGTCCTCTCCTTGCTTGTCGCCCCCAACCCCCCATCTCCACCCCCACAAACACACAAAACACAGCCTGACAAGGCAACGCTGAGAAAATTCATATGAATCGCAGTAAAAATGTGTGTATCCGAACCTGTTGCCGCTCAGGCTTGCCTTAACGACACTCCATGGAGCGCCCCGCAGTGAAGAGCCATATTTATGTTGGCAATATATGCGAAAGAATTAAGATCATAAAACTCAATGACCACACAAAGCGCTCATTAACTCCAAGGGGCCACTGTTTTGTAAGGCCAGCTTTGTTTATGCACCTTGGATTTAAGGGATATCGTCCTCTTTCTCTTTCATTTCCAAACAATATTACCATTTTTTCATGGCTTTGTAGACGAAATCGATAGTTAGGATTTATTACCTCAAAATATTCTCTCTGTTTTGAGAGTGAATGAGTAATGTTACATGAGCATGTTTTGGATATATTTTTTTGTGCAGTGTTTTCTTTATTTATTTTGGGACCACTGGTAGAATTCCAGTCTAAGAGCAATGTTTCCTGTGCATAACTGCATGTCTCCTACTGGCCTCCGTACCCACAATAACAGACACTCCAGACTCCATGACTCCCTGCTATTGGTTAAGACATCATCAAGTGAGTCATATGATATCCCTTTCTTGTTTTTGTGTAACACATTGTGGTTTGTTTTTGTAACACATTGTGGTTTGTTTTTTTCAGTCATAATAATTACATAATCCTACAAATTAATGGTATTCTTTCTAAAACTACTATCAAATGAATAAGAGAATAATAAAGTGACCAGTATTTTTTTTATTATTTGTTTGTTGATTCCAAAGGTTTATTTTCCCTCATGTTACTGAAATACATGGCAGAACCAAAATTAATGGTTATTTTCATATCCTGGTCCATCATTAGGAGATGGAGGCTGTGCATAGATGGGGTCCTAAGTAAGAGTATCTCATGTAGAAAATGAGTGCATCAACAATATTCACCCTTGACTATAGCAACGAAGTAATGCAATTCCACCAGTCATTGATGACAGAGGTTACATGGCAAATAGTCATTAAGTCATAGACCACATTCACCGTTTTCAGGAAAGACAGTATTTTATTGTGCGCTTGAGTGCTCACATGCATGCATGCAGATTTCACCCCTATCAGATCTCGAATATAACAATAGACAATCTGGAAAGGGAATATAAATATGATGGTTCTACATAGCAGCCTAAATTATCTGTATCAAAGTTTTCTCTGCTGATGTGGGACTTTTGCACAGTAGCTGGGGCTGTTAGATTTGGCTTGCTCAGATATGAAGAATCCTGCTCAAATGTGTTCGTAATGAGTCTCTTCCCCCTGTGGAACCTTTTCTCATTACACTTCTATGTTAATGAGCTTGATGGTGAATAAACTTGTCAACTGCCATAAATCCAGATCATGCCAATTGTCACTACAAAATGTACCTTGCCTTGTCCTGAACAAGAACAAAAGCTTAACTTTTAAGGAGGTCCTCCACATAGGGTTGCCAACCGTCCCGATTTGTCCAGGACATCCCGATTTATTGGTGATTTTTATTTGTCCCGTCCGGGACAGCTCCAGTCCCATTTTCCAATCACAGCCTCGCCAGCCGGTATTCATATTCAGTGAACTGCGAACAGGTGCGCGTGTCAGAAGGGAGCGCGAGTGCATGGAAATTTTAACGCGAAGGGCCTTGCATCACCAGTGCAGACCACCATCAGAAGCTGAAAGTACTCCTGGCCTCAGCGATTTACCTGACTGAATTTTTGGTGAATGATGGTTTCAATCATTTTTATAATTTCTGGTATATCTAAGTTAAGTTACCCAGGAGCTCTGTTGACATAGACTTAGCTAACGTTAGCTATAGCTTGATAAATTGAGTCATTGAACACAGGGAGAGAGCGCAACATTAGCCAGCTAGCTAAAGCTCCGGTGGAAAATTCTAAATGAACGTATGCAGCCCTTCCTAAGGGCCTTAGTGCCGCTTACACACAACAGTGACACTGACAGATCGAAAGCTAATTTGAGACAATATAAAGATGGAAAACGTAAACGTAATTACCTTCACTAGACAACGTTTTACCAATTGGACAAACGGCTATGTTTGTTTGTTTAAAAGCTCCAAAAAATGTGTTCGCCAAAATCAGCCCAAAAAATCGCTCGCGACATGCTCGCATTAACCATGGAAGTCCCTAACTAGCGTCACATCAGGCACATAATTTGCATACATTAGCGGGGGGGGAGAAAGTGTTCCACAGTTGGGGTTGAAGAAGTTGGCAACCCTACCTCCACCCCAAAAGCAAATTCATGTTGTTTTGGTGGTCTTTAAAAAATGTTGCCACTTTTGAAAGCATCACTATTTTAAAAAGAGAAAGACAAACAACATACAGACATAGAGAAAGGTCTATGGACCATTTTACATTTGAGTCCAGATGAACTGTAACATTCAACAGTTTGTGTTTCCTCAAACTCCTCTCACCATCTACCTCCAGAACATAATGTGACATGGGATTAGGCAGGGAGTGAAGAAAAAGGCAGGACCAAAGAGGGCCAAGGTCCAAGAATAACTCCCTTTTCAACCATGCGGAGGAGAGAAAAAACAATTCTGACATATTTTCTTTGCATGGAACAATGCATTCCAAGAGAAAAATGTAAAATGAAGCAAAATAGCTAAATAATCAGGCGGAGCTGGTTCATGCAGGAGACTCCGAGACCTAGCGCGTCACTAGCAACTCGTCATATCACGCAGTCAGGCCACATCTTCTTACTTACAGGATATCGCTGCACTCTGCATTGCTAGTTCGACACAGGATGCTCTCTGTTTAATCTGCTGTGTCAATCGTTGTGTCCGATCGATCTGGTTCTGAGGTTGCAGTAAGCAGAATGTGTCGGGTATGACGTAATTTGGTAAAAATGGTTCTGTGTGTGTCCCCTCCTTGAGTCACCACCTTACCGCGGTGGAGGGGTTTGCGTGTCCTAGTGATCCTGGAAGCTATGTTGTCGGGGGCTTCATGCCCCTGGTAGGGTCACCCAAGGCAAACAGGTTCCAGGTGAAAGACCAGACAAAGCGTGGCTCAAAAAACCAACCATGAAGAAACACAACAATGGTTCTCAGTTGCCCCTGCCCGGAAGCGGGTCACCGGGGCCCCCCCCTGGAGCCAGGCCCGGGGGTGGGGCTCGATGGCGAGCGCCTGGTGGCCGGGCCTTTTCCCATGGGGCCCGGTCGGGCACAGCCCGAAGAGACAACGTTGGACCCTCTTCCAGTGGGATCACCATCCGCAGGAGGGGTCATGGGGGTCGGGTGTAGTGTGAGACGGGCGGCGGCCGAAGGCGGGGGCCTTGGCGGTCCGATCCTCGGCTGCAAAAGCTAGCTTTAGGGACGTGGAACGTCACCTCGCTGGCGGGAAAGGAGCCTGAGCTGGTGCGCGAGGTAGAGAGTTTCCGGCTAGATATAGTCGGCCTCGCCTCGACGCACAGCATAGGCTCCGGAACCAGTCTCCTTGAGAGGGGCTGGACTCTCTTCCACTCTGGAGTTGCCCTTGGTGAGAGGTGTCGAGCTGGGGTGGGAATACTGGTTTCCCCTCGGTTCGGCGCCTGTACATTGGGGTTCACCCCGGTGGACGAGAGTGTAGCCTCCCTCCGCCTTCGGGTGGGGGGACGGGTCCTCACTGTCGTTTGTGCTTATGCACCAAACGGCAGCTCAGAGTACCCACCCGTTTTGGAGTCTCTGGGGGGGGTGCTGGAAAGCGCTCCTCCCGGGGATTCCCTCGACTTCAATGCTCATGTGGGCAATGACAGTGAGACCTGGAGGGGCGTGATTGGGAGGAACGGCCCCCCCGATCTGATCCCCACCGAGTGGTGTTTTGTTGTTGGACTTCTGTGCTAGACACGGTTTGTCCATAACGAACACCATGTTCAAGCATAAGGGTGTCCATATGTGCACCTGGCACCAGCACACCCGGTCTCAGTTCGATGATCGACTTTGCAGTCGTGTCATCGGACTTGGGGCCGCATGTCTTGGACACTCGGGTGAGGAGAGGGGCGGAGCTGTCAACTGATCACCACCTGGTGGTGAGTTGGCTTCGATGGTGGGGGAGGACGCCGGTCAGGCCTGGCAGGCCCAAACGTAATGTGAGGGTCTGCTGGGAACGTCTGGCGGAACCCTCTGTCAGAAGGAGCTTCAACTCCCACCTCCGGGAGAGCTTCGATCATGTCTCGGGGGGGGCCGGGGTCATTGAGTCCGAATGGGCCATGTTCCGGGCCTCCATTGTTGAAGCGGCTGACCGGAGCTGCGGCCGCAGGGCGGTCGGTGCATGTCGCGGCGGTAACCCTCGGACCCGGTGGTGGACTCCGGAGGTGAGGGATGCCGTCAAGCTGAAGAAGAAGGCCTATCGGACTTTATTGGCTGGTAGGACTCCAGAGGCAGCTGATGTGTACCGGCAGGCCAAGCGGAACGCGGCTTTGGCGGTCGCGGAGGCAAAAACCCGGGCATGGGAGGAGTTCGGCGAGGCCATGGAGAATGACTTCCGAACAGCTTCAAAAAGGTTCTGGACCACCATCCGGCGGCTCAGGAGGGGGAAGCAGTGCTCTGTCAACACTGTATACGGTGGGGATGGTGCGCTGCTGACCTCGACGGGGGACGTCCTGGATCGGTGGAAGGAATACTTCGAAGACCTCCTTAATTCCACCAACACGCTTTCCGACGTGGAGGCAGAGTCTGGGGACATCGGGGGGGGCCCTTCTATCTCTGGGGCTGAGGTCGCCGAGGTGGTTGAAAAGCTCCGCGGTGGCAGGGCCCCTGGGGTGGATGAGGTCCGCCTGGAGTTCCTTAAGGCTCTGGATGTTGTAGGGCTGTCTTGGTTGACACGACTCTGCAACATCGCGTGGACATCGGGGACAGTGCCTCTGGACTGGCAGACCGGGGTGGTGGTTCCCCTCTTTAAAAAGGGGGACCGGAGGGTGTGCTCCAACTTTAGGGGGATAACACTCCTCAGCCTCCCTGGGAAAGTCTATTCAGGGGTCCTGGAGAGGAGGGTCCGTCGGATTGTCGAACCTCGGATTCAGGAGGAGCAATGTGGTTTTCGTCCTGGCCGTGGAACAGTGGACCAGCTTTATACCCTCCGCGGAGTCCTGGAGGGTACATGGGAGTTCGCCCAACCAGTCTACACATGTTTTGTGGATTTGGAAAAGGCGTTCGACCGTGTCCCTCGGGGGCTCATGTGGGGGGTGCTCCGAGAGTACGGGGTACCGGATTTCCTGATCGGGGCTGTCCGGTCCCTGTACGACCGGTGCCAGAGTTTGGTCCGCATTGCCGGTAGTAAGTCGAACTTGTTTCCGGTGAGGGTTGGACTCTGCCAGGGCTGCCCTATGTCACCGATTCTGTTCATTACCTATATGGACAGAATTTCTAGGCGCAGCCAGGGTGTTGAGGGGGTCCGGTTTGGTGACCTCAGGATCGGGTCGCTGCTTTTTGCGGATGATGTGGTCCTGTTGGCTTCTTCGGGCCGTGACCTTCAGCTCTCACTGGAGTGGTTCGCAACTGAATGTGAAGGGGCTGGGATGCGAATCAGCACCTCCAAATCTGAGGCCATGGTAATCGACCGGAAAAGGGTGGAGTGCCATCTCCGGGTCGGGGAGGAGATCCTGAACCAAGCGGAGGAGTTCAAGTATCTCGGGGTCTTGCGGCCATTGCGAAGGTTTCCCCGAGAGGCGTGTCGAACTGGACACATATCTGGTCATCATTTATGGCTAGGAGAATTGTCTGCCCACTGTCACTTATGTGTGTTTAACTTAACTTTTATTCACCAAGAAATCCGGCAAGTGGTATCTGTTGGGGCCGTTTGATTAGTCGCCATTTCCTGTGCTTCCTGTTAGTTTCGTTTGCGTGGTTACCCATGGCGTGGCACCTGTTCGGAATTTAATGGCGATAGCGGATGTATTTCTATGCTCGTCTGGCTTCGGCTGTTGTAGCAGTCTGCGCATTTTAGACACTCTGTCCGAGTCTGTGTTGGGTTCTGCTGGACAGGTGCAGGTTGCAATTTGTGCTGCACCTGCCGGATGATTTGTAGTGACCGATTTTCCATCTTAGCCACATTTGGGCATTTCAGTTTCAGGCAATGTTTTGGCATTTGGGCGCTGTCCTCTCTTTGGCGGCTGTGTCGGGCGCTGCGTTGACGAAACGTGATTTTTTGTCGTTGCTCGGGCATTTAATTTCGCATGCGCATTATTCCTCATGGTCAGTCGTCGTTCCCGTGTGTTGGACGTTATCGGTTTCGGCGCTGCACGATATAGTTCGTTGGATGAGAGTTGCCAATACGATTTGCGTTTCTGTGCCGTGCTCTGCGAGCGCTGGAACGGTTTGTTGTTTTCTATAATGATGAGGTGGAAACTCTAACTCCCTGGCTTTGTACATTTGGTTTGGGGGTTTCAACGCAAATTAAGGGGAAGTGCGACGCAAAAGAGGGGGTAGTGAGTCGTGGCCCGTTGGAACTCGAGCTTCTGACAGGCGATTGCAAATCCACAGCACTGTTCGAACTGTATCCTATCATTGTAGCCTGTCTGTCGTGGGGTAAATATTGGTGCAGGAAGAGGATTATTTTGTCTTGTGATAATGAGGCCACAGTGAATATAATCAACAATTGTAGATCCTCTGTGGCATTGATTAACAAGTAGTGAGAAGTCTGACCTGGATGTGCATCACGGGCAACTGTTTGGGGGGCACATTTATTCCCTGGTTGTTTAACAACATAGCTGATGCTTTATCCCGTTCAAATTCCAGGACTCCGAGCCTTGTGTCCGGAAGTGCTGCCGGACAGCTTGGTTTGCCCAGCCTTTCAGGAGACTGTTAGATTAAACGGGACGCTTGAGGGCTACATTAAGGTCGTCGCTCAGTACATGTGAGCAGGCATAGGCAGAGCTACATTAAAATCCTATGATTGTGCTTAGGCGTATTATTGTTCTGTCTGCTGCGCGGCTCCGTACGCCCATCATCCGTGAACGTGCCTGTCATGTGCGCATACATCATTCACGGCTTCACTTACCGGAGCTCCAGCCGTCGACAATCAAGGCAGCTATAGCAGGATCAGTTCATCTTCGGTGTCTGGACCCATGTGTGGGGAATCCGTCAGTTTGCATGCTATTCAACGGCCCAATGACAGGCGACTCCCTATTACACTTCCTATATGAAACACTTGGTGTCGGTTTTGCGGGCAGGATGCGCTAATACACCCACTGTGGTAATGGTAGAAGGTGCGTTTTATGGGGTTCTGTTGTGCGACGAATGCACGTGTCGGTCAAGCACATTCCAACCTTTGCCCAATCTCACCCTGGGCGACTTAACCATAGACACTCGCACCTGGTGGTACTTACACATAGTAAGAGTGTGAAAACTGGTTTGGGTACTCCTGTTACATGGCAGATGAACTCAGCTTTCTGTCCCCTCTCTTCCATGGTGCAATACCTCAACTGCAATGAGCGAGCCCGTCGTCACCGATGCCAGGAAAGCCATGACTAGATACTGGTTCATCGGGAGGCTCGGAATCCTGTGCCGGCGCTGTGGTCTGGACCCTAAACAACGCTGACAATGTTGGGACGTTGGTCATCTGCAACAGTTCAACGTTACATTAGACCGAATGCCAGTGATGTTCTGGAAGGCCAGAGGACGATGGCTTCTACCCTCCCTACCTCCTAATAACCTAACGTTCAATCTTTCATGTTTAATGTATTGCATGCTTGATATTCACTTATTCATGTTTCATCATGTGGCTGGCCAGGCGCGGATTACAGCAGCACGTGGGGCGTCAGGTGACGCAGTCAGCATCAGTGTGGGATGTCAAGGCCATGCCTCAGTCAGGATGTCGAGGCTGTGCCTCAGTTGGGATGTCGAGGCCGTGCCTCAGTTGGTATGTCGAGGCCTTGCCTCAATTGGTATGTCGAGGCCGTGCCTCAGTTGGGATGTCGAGGCCGTGCCTCAGTTGGTATGTCGAGGCCTTGCCTCAACTGGTATGTCGAGGCCTTGCCTCAGTAAGGGATGTCGAGGCCGTGCCTCAGTTGGAGATGTCGAGGCCGTGCCTCAGTAATGGATGTTGAGGCCGTGCCTCAGTTCTCAGTTATGGATGTTGAGGCCGTGCCTCAGTTGGGGACGTCGAGGCCGTGCCTCAGTTGGGATGTCGAGGCCGTGCCTCAGTTGGGATGTCGAGGCCGTGCCTCAGTTGGGATGTCGAGGCCGTGCCTCATTTGGGATGTCGAGGCTGTGCCCCAGTTGGGATGTCGATGCAGTGCCTCAGTTGGGATGTCGAGTCAGTGCCTCAGTTGGCATTACACTGAATGCCACTGATGTTCTGGAAGGTCAGAGGAGGATGGCTTCTACCCTCCCTACCTCCTAATAACCTAACGTTCACTCTTGTTCATGTATCATGTATTGCATGCTTGATATTCACTTATTCATGTTTCGTCAGGTGGCTGGCCGGGCGCGGATTACAGCAGCACGTGGAGCGTCAGGTGACGCATTCACCGTCAGCGTGGGATGTCGAGGCCGTGCCTTAGTTGAGTCGTCGAGGCCGTGCCTCAGTTGTGTCGTCAAAGCTGTGCTTCTGTGGGAATTAAATCACAATAGATAAAGCTTAGGGGCACTGTCTGCTCCTAGCTACACTTGCTTATGTTAAGCATGGCTAACACAACGTTCATTCACAATAGGTACTGCACCTCCATGCGGTGCGTTGGCACCGTTGACACGGACGCCTTGTTTCACGTTTTATTTCACCATCAAGGGGCTCCACATACATGCAGCAGTCTCATACATTTGTCTTGTCTGGTATGTGGTTCTGTGTTGGGGAATGCGTTCGCTGCTTTCTGCTTGGATGTCGAGACGGTGTCTCCGTTGGGTGCGGCAGGGAGCCACTGCGAGCAGAACCATATAGCAAAACATGTATTATATTGTGTGTAATAAAGTATGAAGCAATCACTACTACTGAGTCCTCCTGCCTGAACCATTTATACCGGGAATGGGCACTCCTTTAATGAATAATTAGGGGACTCCCGGATTGTGACCCTTGACCTTGCACACCCATTCCAAATCAACACACTCCTTACACGCTCTCCATCGAGTCAACAGGGAGTCTGTAGTTGCAGTAAATGAGCAATCTGTCAGGAGGCTGTTTATATCCCCTGTCTCTCCTTTACTTAACGCTCTGATATTAAAAGAGAGAAGCATTTTAATTAGATATGGACTCTTCTATTTTAATCAACTCAGAAATGGAGTCAAGCTGTGACAGCCTTGACAGGCAAAGAATGTCAACGCTCCTACATCTGACTTTTTCTCTACACCCCCCTCCCCGAAAAAAAGAAAAGCAATACATTTGCAATTAGGAGTGGAAAACTCAGTTTACCAAGATAGATGGGTTTTTAAATTAAAACAAAACAGACTGTCCATTTTCGGCACGGCATGACAGAAAGAAGATTGCTTTTACTGCACTTGATAGTGTTTTTTTCTCTCCATTTTAGCTATTTAATATATTACGTTGTCATAGTCATTTGGAATAATATTCCATTACTGTTATTTTATTATATAACTTGCCAGAAACACTGTAATCGAAAACTTAATTCTCACTCAAGTTATCTTTGAATGATTTGACATCCACTTATGGTGACACAAGGAGAATCCACAACACACTCAAACAACATTATTTCAAAATAACCCTAAAATTCAATTTACCAACACCAGCAAGGATTTGTCTTTCAGCCTCCCTAATGTCAAATGTTGTAGTTTTATAGTTTTCCTCAGGCACATCTGCCAGGGGCTGGGATCCCAACTTGCCAATTTCAAAGTTATAGAGAGCAAATAGTAATGTTGGTGTATCAAAAACATTGTAACCACTCTACTGCCAGACTGTCAGTGGGATACCTTCATTTTAATTTACTTCATTCTTGTGGCAGCTGTTATCTTCATGAAGAGGCAGAACATATTTCAGTTGACCTTGAAAAACAAAAAGGGAAATCAAGATGAAGGGGGGAAATGCTGCAAAGCCATCAATACATACTTCAAATGCAAAATACATTATATAGTATGT